>NW_014556754.1:883136-987600 GCF_001313825.1 Dinoponera quadriceps
GGCTCGGGGGCGGCAGGGGTGGCCGCCGGCTGCGGCAGCGCCGGAGGCGCCGGTGCCGGCGAGGACCCCGGAGTCTCCCTCGTGAGCGTCCACAACGAGTACCCCCGTTACATGGACGATCGCATGCTGGCCGGCGGTGGCGGCTCCCTCAAGGGCCAGTCCGGCGGTGGCAGCATCGGGCCCGGGTCCAAGCACAAGCCGAACGTCGGCTACCGGCTGGGCAAGAGGAAGGCTCTCTTCGAGAAGCGCAAGCGCATCAGCGACTACGCCCTCGTGATGGGCATGTTTGGCATTATCATAATGGTCATCGAAAACGAACTGTCCAGCGCCGGCATTTACAGCAAGGTGAGTGTGCTTCCTGCGGCGCCGAGCCGCCCGACGTCGCGGCGCATTGATCCGAGTTTGTGTACACTTACAGGGAAAAAGGCCTCCCGGCGTATCCTTTTAATGAAACTTGGTGGGTTCGTAGAGGGGGTAAAAATATTTGATGTGTATCGCTTTTTTAAGCCGGCAACGAAAGATATTTAAGAGGTGAAGTCGGTCTCCGGAAAATCGGCCGAATTTGTTTACCTTCGGTCGTAAACTTCTGAATGAAACGTGATGGCGTGATTTCGTTAACGTACAAGATGTGCAGAATTTTGAAAGCTATCCGCTGGTATAAAGATTAATTTTGTACATGAAAAAACACGAGTTATGAGACATATTCGTGTTCGCTAGTACTGCATAATACAAACGGCGCGGCAGCTCGCAGTTTCACTAATCCTGCGTACAGTTAAATAAAATATATTTCTGATCCTTTTTCTAATATATATATGTAGAAACAAAACTGCATTTATTACATTTATTATTATTGCATTATTACACATTTTCCTGTAAATGAAACATTTCCACTAGAAAATATTTCACATCCGCTAATAGAAAAATTAATGTTAAGTTTTATGATTCGTATCTTTTCATGAAAAAAAAATTAATTTTTATACCAGTGGATAACTTTCGAATTTTGTATATTTTATACATTTACGAAAATTATACTATCATTCTTCGTTCAGAGAATATAATATGTATATACATATATATATATATGTACATTGTAATTGTAATACATTGGATTTGGTTTTCGAGTCACTCTTCTTCGCGAATTGATTTCCGACGTTTCGTGAACATTTCTCTTTCCACTTCTTCGTGAGAAACAACCTGAAACTAATCCTCACGCCGAAGAAGCAGACTGAAATGTTCACGAAACGTCTGCAACAAGTCCACGAGGGACGCGGTGCTGACTCAAGAACCAGGTTGAATATTTACCCGAACCGCAAAAGCCTAAAATATCAGGTATATAACATATTGTTCTTTTGAAAGCTTTGGGGAGAATCGACAGCTTAAAATGGTGAGAAGAAACGTTTCATTTGTACTTGAAAGTTTCGAGAAAAGTGAATCGCACCGTCGGTCGCGTTGAAGCCCTCAATTAGACACGTAGATATGCAATATAGACGAAGGTCACAAATAGGCGCGAAGCTTGCCATGCGGCGGCGTTCACAACTTATACCCAGCGGGCATCCGATTAATTCACACTTAACCCGCTAATAGGCCAGTCAAACTTTCGCCGAGATTCTCGTAAACTCATCTTAGCTCGCTCGTTCGCTCGCTCGCTCGCGTGCGGGAATGAACTTCTCGGTGATTCGGAAGTTAAATACCGAAGGCGCGTTTCACGATCTCGGCAGCTCCGTCGGTTTCCCGTTCACGATACCGCAAACACGACATTTGCGAGCTGAAGAGCTGGGTAATCGAGTCACCCCGGCAGAAGAGTGTCACCGTCGAGAATTCGACGGCTGTGCGTAAGAGACCAGCCTCGAAATTCACGTTCGCGCGCACCTGAGCCTCGCTGGCTGATTTTTTATCGCTGACGCGAGCTTGACCAAGCCCGAATATTCATCGATCCATAGTTGGTGAAGGCGAATCGACGCTTATGTCGTTCGTGGTAAATCGATAGCGTTTCAACCCGGCTGCTGTGTGCGTCGCGACGGTGATAAAAGAAAAATTGCAATTATGCCTCATCCGTTGCAAATAGACGATTATACGGGGTGTCCGATAATTATCTCGGCAATCGCGTGTGATGTGCAGGTATAACGGATGAAACTGGATACAAAAATCATCTATTAATTAATTCCTCATTAACTAGTGCGATTTTTGCAAAATGATACCTGATTTTCCCGTTTAGTTTAATCCGTTCTACCTGCACACGGCAGATATCGAGTTAATTATCGAACACCTCGTATAATTGTACGCATGCAATAAACGCGCCATTACAGGTGATTCGCGGCATTTGCAGATGTTCGGTATTTACGTATTTATTGATACTCGCGGCTTATTCAACCTGTGTACTTTAACGTGGTCTATCTCTCTCTCTCTCTCTCTCTCTCTCTCTTCCTCTCAGGAATCCTCTGAATAAATTACGGGAGTCACTGATAAATGATAAAAGTTCACAATCGAGTCCGAGGAGAGCGAAGATCGAGACCGTCCGCTGAATATTTATCGCCGGTCGGAATGCTCTGTGGCGAAACGTTAATTCATTCGCAATCGATCACGACCCTCGAAGCCACGTGAAAAGTGCAAAACGGTGTAGCCGCGTGAATATTACACCAGCCGTCCGCCGAAAAGGGCACATCAGCGGCTGGATTTTATTCTTGAAGGAATTCCGCAATCGATTTCCCCGTCTGCGAAGGACCGACGCGTCGCAGCTATTTATTCTCGAGCGGTGGCTCTCTTATTTACAAGACTGAATAATTGCTGGCCGAGACCGTCGCCACTGGATTCGAGTGAATTTCCGAAAAGCACCATCCTCGGCAGAGGCCGAAGATCGCACGCGACATCTCACGGGACTTGATGTGGAATAAGTCTCCCATTGCGAGGAGAAACGGCGGAGTCCCGAGAATCTCTTAAGGAGACCGAAGAAGGATCTTAATATTTTTTTTCCAATTGGTCGGAGTCGGCGAAGAGTCTGTTAAATGGAGTAAATTTCTGCACCGGCGTTGCACCCCTCTGAAAATTCTCGCCGACCGGCACTCGCGATGGAACTTCCGCGGAGAAACGAGGCCGGCCTCTTAGGTCCACGGAGGGAACGGCTTAACGCGCGGATCTCGTAGACACATAAAAGAATTCCCTGGAACACCCTGTAGGCTTGTATCGCGGAAACCGGGAGAAACCCGCCGACAGTCGGTCTCAGCTCCTTTCAGCCCCGAGGAGATTCGCGCTCGAGCGAACGCGACGTGAGATGAAGACCTCCGCCTCGGCAAATGTATACACGACACTAGCATTCGCTCGCGCTCCGAACAATCCTCACAGGATGTAGATCGGACCCTTTCCCCCGCGGCCCCACGTATCGTTATCCTTTCACGTCCCATCCCCTAATCCGCCGTCTCACCACGGTAAGGTGGAATCAATGCTGTCACGGATAACAACTCTTTCCTTGTAGCGACGAGGCCCGCGACGTGGATTTGAATGATAGATCTCCCCGTTCGCGTGGAACGAAGCGGGCAAGTTCAAGGACTCGCCGATCGAAGAGAGACATCGACGGGGAACAGTTGACAAGTGAACTTTGCGCGGAGGACGGAGAAGTATATAATAGCACGCGGGAATTGAAAAACTCCGCGGGGATCGTCGGGGAAATTTCCCAAACGACGAGTTCCGCGAGAGATGTGCGAGGCTCCAAAACTCCGGCAGGTGCGAGGATACAGAAATTCTTAGATACAGGTATAAAAGATCTAAAGAAGGAATTACAATAATGTCCCGGGATAGTTGGTCCGTAAAGTGCCGGATTTTTAATGGCGATATTAAAAGGATCCCTACTTGAGGGTTTGTCATCTACTGAAAAATACATTTCCATAACTATATTTAACTATCTAAGTAATAAATGTGAATTTCGAGCGTGAAATTTTGACAAATATACACACAGTATTACAAATATGGGGATATTATTTATTTCTTATTTTTTTTATTACGATAGTTTTTCATTGAAATTCTCAATGTGGCTTAAAATAAGGTAAAAATAAAAGTTAGAAATAGGACATTTTAATTTTAACGAATATGTATAAAAAGCATTATCTTTAGTTGCGAATATTTCAGCTTACGAATGACCGATCGTTTGTCAAATTTACAGACGTGCAAATGGTATTTCCATCAATATGCGACTGAACTTTCAAAATGATGTCTAAGAAAACGGTTTAACGGACCAACTGCCTTCATTTGGGATTTTATGAGGCCTAATACCGCGTCTGTACCGCGGGTTCCGGAATTTAACAATTCCGAAGTCTCAGAATGCGACGCTTTCATAGAAACAAAGAGATCGGAGAATTTCGATTTGACTGTTCTGATTTTACCGTTCCGATATCGTTCCCAGGATCTCGAGATTCCAAGGCATCATTTATATTTACTAATCGGAAGCCGTAGGGCCACTCGATGGATCCTTAATTAACATGATGCATGTATGATGGACGACGCATTAATGCGCGGTACGCTTGCACTCAGCGAATGCATCGAGCATCTCCGGTCGATGGCGCCTCCACTGTGCGTCGGGTACAAACGTGCGGACACCGCTAATGCACCTGTCTGTAACTAGATCGGGAATGCAACGCCTTACGGATCGCTACCTTCGAGGACTAAATCCTTCATTTAGGACGGTCGAATTGATTTGACGTTATATATGACCGGTGTGATGAATCGAAGTGCTCGCAATAAAGCGGTCTATCGGGACGACGGATTCTTTGGTCGATAGACCACTTCCAATTTAACCGGCGATGGAATAGTCTCGAGCTTTTTGCAGTCGCTGTCGGAGGATCCCGCGACGAGCATAAGGAATCCCAGCCAAGAATTGCCGGGAACGGTGGGTCCGACTTCATTAAAATTCGCCCCGCGTTTCCCCGCAACAATTTCGAAACTTATGAACGCCCGACACGCGGAATTCGAAAACGGGTTCGCGCTTAAGCGGCAGAAATGTTTCTCTTCGAGCGTGCCGGCGATTTCCATTTGTAATGCGAGGGATAACTCCGGGCGCAAACAAGGACCAGAGCGGTAGGATGTTGTGTGGAAGGGCCCTTGATTGTTAACGAAATGCGCGACATCCGCGACACGATGATTCGAGAGCCTAAGCTTAGGGAGAATGGAAAGGGCGCGTTTGAGAATATTCGCTCTCTGCGCGAAATAGAAGTGAAACGAAATGGAAACGACGGAACTCACGAGCACGTTTGAACTCGGGCACCTTCCGGTCTTTCTTTTTCCTCAGGAATCGCCCGTATATTCCGAGTTAGTTCTCAATCATGCAAGACAAAGGAAGCATCGAGAATTGTACGAAGAGGATTCGCGGGTGGAATCTTTAATCTTTCGTTTTTGTCATATTTATAATATTCTAATATCTAACGTCAACTTTTTCTCGCTTGCACACACTTATTTTTCGCTGCTTAATTGGGCACACTGGTTCTGTAAGACACAGAAAATGCTTCTATACATGCCCTTACTTAAATATCTATAAATGTTTATTCGGTGTATAGATATTATAGTTATGAGTACATAAAGGATAAATTAAAACAAATTCGTGGCAAGCATGATTTTTCAAACGGATTTACGATATGAAAAAAATAATGCATTGAATCTATGCGAAAGAAGTGGAAAATTTAGCATACTTTAAGAAAAGAATTCTATGTTTGTAGAAATAATTCAAGATTTAACAATTGTAGGGTTTTAATTTTTTACTTGGTTCATTGTAATCTATGAATATCAAAGTGGAGAGAGAGAGAGAGTGAGAGGGGGNGGGGGGGGGGGAGATTAATACCTCTAAAAATATTCCTGTCCGATATCTAATATTATTACCCAACTAAAAACCACGTGCGGGCACGTAATTTGTCAGAGACAGTTCTCCGATAATTATCACATTTAATGCATAAAATCCATTTCCGGTCTGATGAAATATCACCTCGACCTCGCGGCGAGAATCCTCGAGCGTTATCGACTAAAAACCGCTTCGTTCGTCGCGTCGATGTGCTGGATATAACGAGCGGATATTCAAGACGGCAATGACAAGCGCGAGACGCGTCCTGTATATCCCGCCGGTATCGAGTATTCGGTTCGATATCGCGATTGCGAAGGAGGGCCGCCTTGACCCGGCCTATCCTTTTTCCCGATGTGTTGAGCAGAAAAGCTCGTCCCCAGAGCGCTTTCGGCCGAAAGCTCGCGACTATCTTTTCGCTTCCCCGCGAGAGACGTCCGTATTTATTCCGATCCCGACGGGAATATTTCTTCCCGAAAGAATTTCCCTAGACACCGTCGCGTATCCCATTGTTGACCGAGCAATCCTACGTTTGATCCCGCGCCAAGAACAGAGCGACGGATTAACAATATCGATATTACAAACTCGAGGACAATCGTCTTCCTCCTCCTCTTCGCCACGTGGACAGAGAGAGAGAGAGAGAGAGAGAGAGAGAGAGAGAGAACCATTGGAGAATTGGACGTAGTCATGCGAGAGAATCGGCAGCGAGATGTTGTCCTTCAGCTGAATTTTCAGAGGAAGCGTCGTTGTTTAACTGCATTTTGCAGAGAACCAGCCGGAAATTGCTGGTCGCAGTTTAGCCGACCGACTTGGAAAGTCCGGGAACCTTTTCCGGTATTGTGGATCTTGGAATGTTTATATTCTCAGAAGTTTCACTTCTCCCACGGGTCCGAAAGACATAAGAAGGTTTAAACGGCGAGAAATGAGGTGTGCAGGAAGCTGGAGATCTTCCCTCCGAAGTTTATAGAGCTTGTAAAAATTTTCGTTCCTATATCTTCGTATTTTACCGATGTCTTATCTCTTTCGGAACCCCTTGAGACGTATCACTGAAATACGAGACACTTGAATTATATATGCGAAAATCCGTCGCTTCTCAAATATTTTTTACTCCCAGTATGGCGGAATTAAACAATTTCCCCGACATTTATCTCCTCCCTATGTCACTCTTGTTCATCTTTCCAGCATATTTCCTGGATCTACACACACAATCAGGCTCTGAATGTCAAATTTTTACAGCTGGGAGGTCGTAGGGATTCTTCAATATTCCTCATATTTCAACTCTTTATTGAACCTTCAAATCTTCGTGCCTTCCAATTCATGGATTCTTGGACTCTTAGCTGCTTGACTTTTCCGATCTTTACCTCCATATTCAAGCAGATGGCACGACATGAAGTCTCGTGCGGGGCCGTAATGCATGTAGCAGCGTTAGTTTTGGGATATTCGGCTGTCGTCAGTAGTTTAAGGATCGAAGGATTTTGTGGTTCTCCCGTCCGCGTATGCACACGCATCGAATTGCAAATTTCTCGGTGAACGCCGGGAGAAATTCCACGGCGTCGCAAAGTCGAGGACATCGGGGCGTTATGTTCGCCCCGAAATTCGCATGCACGGAGGCGATCGAATTACTGGTCTGAAATTCGCTCAACTCGCCAGCGATGTGACGCGCTTTAACTTATTTTTGCGCAGCCGCGTTTCACCTGAACAACAGACTCTCCGAGTCATCCGAGCTGGATCCGATGCGATCGTGAGATAAGTGAACGATTCAAATTCGCGTCCAATGTTCCGCGTATAATCCTTCGCTCGATCTGTGTAAATTCAACTCCCGCTCGATGAAGAAAAAGAAACGAAGAGGGAGAAGAAGGTGACGCGCGTGATATTTCTCAATTACGAGCTCCGGAGGCTCTCCTTGATGCGTCGCTGGAACTTTTTACCTACGTGTGGTTGACAGGTAACAAATGCTAACGCACGTAATTATACAGATATAAACGGGATCGTTCTTTTCTCGTGCGCGAATGGGGGATCGATCACGATGACGGCGGCGGCGAGGGATGAAAAATTGCGCCGTCACACCGTCGCGGGAATCCCCGAACGACCTCGATGACGCGAGGACCTCGACAAAGTGGAGGAAGAAGACGGCAGTTATGCGGCCGCGAGAACTAATGTTATTATAAAGTGGAATCGTGACAAGGCGAAGGCAGGTCGTCGGGGAAGCCCTAAAGGGGACAGAATGGAAAGTCGAGAATTAACTAGAGAATCGCTACGACGAAGGTGACAACGACGAGGACGAGGAGGAGGACGGTGGAGAAGAAAACATCGCGGTGTTAAATGATCGAGTCGAAGCCCGCCTCACATCGTTTATCACATCTTATCTTCTAGTTCTATTTTTATCGCCTAACGTCTCCCTACCCCTCCCCCCGATATCACACGATACTTTATCTCTATCAGCTGTCGAACCAGCTTTCTCGTCTCTCGAGCCACGTTTGTGTGCACGTCTAATTAGTGTTTACAATTGAATCATACTCTCTCACAAGATAGAAGATCTCGCGATCGTAACATTTTACATATCGTTTGGCATGGACGCGAGTAGCGCAAAATTACGGAAAAAACGCCATTTACCTTTCCGTATGATTACGTGAGCTACTTTGAGAAGCAGAAAGGAAGAGAGAAATAAAGAGAAAGATAAATCAGGTCAGATGGAAAGCGTAGACCTGACTGTATATGTAATTTTATACTGCCTCGTGAGTAAGGAATTTCCATCTTTGCCTAAGTATCCGAGAGTCAGACGCTTGCTGCTTGACGAGCTTCGAACTTGAGGATTTCTGAGACCTTAGGTCGCGCAAATGTCGCGGCTTACCGCGAAGAACGTGCTGAACGATCGCACGTTCTCGACGTGCAAAAATGAAGAATGATAAACGACGCGACATGAATTCCGGCTTGATCGTTTAACGCCGCATTATCTACTTTCTCGAGACGTCTATTAAGCGCTTACGAGCCCGGTCCTGACGTCTGATAGCGGCTCTCTCTTATGCACCCCTTTTTTCCGCCGAAGGATAGCCGGCGAATGTGCCACGTGTCTGTCTATGTGTCTGTCTATGTGTAATGCAAGGATTAGGGTTCTTTTCCCGCGTCGTCGTCGTCGTCGTCGTCGTCGTCGCGAGATAAAAACGGTTCAGAGAGCTTTCAGCGTGGTGGATTAACGAACGGATCCGCTGTGTCGTTCAGACAGCCTCGTGCTTGCGATTTTATCGAGTTTATCGATACGTTTTACGCACGCTTCGCGAGAGTCACACCGTATCCATTCTGCGAGCTTATTCCGTTTCTTCATTTCTTCACCCCTCACCCCCACGAGTCGCAGCAACAGTCTATACTGGTGTTCGAAAGTATCGCACGCCTGCTGCGAAACGCCAACTTTTTCGCTGAATCTCATGGTTAATGGCCACAATAGCCTAAGTAACGGTCACGAGATGTTGGAGTAGCAACGTAGAATAAACTTAAGAATTACAAAGTTCGGTGTACTGTAATTTATTATTATAGACATATATAATACAGGACTAGTGTTTTCTTCCAGAGGCTTTGACATTCGAATTTCGAATCTCGAGATCTCCGAAGATTCGAAGCTTCGGTGTTCATTAATCGAATTTATCGAAAATATCGGAGCACCGAAGCTTCGAAACATCGGAATGATAAGATTTATCAACTACGTAATGTCCGGATTGTACTCTTCGAAACTTCGAGACTCCGAGGGTCTTTGAAAATGAACCTTCGAAGTTCTTTCGCTTTATCGAAACTCGAAAGTTCGAATTACCCTTGAAGCCCCGAATCCTTCCGAAACTTCGAAATTATCGGAGATTAACAGCTCTCTAGTATAACACGATGCTCGAGAATATGAAGTGCTCATTTTGAGGATACGTTTGGAGAAAAGTTAATAGGCAAAAAGTATCCGGACAAACTAGCCATTGAACGGGATACGAGCACATCAGTGTACGCAGTACTGTATTCATTAATATTTGCTGGCATCCCCTTTGGCTCTAATAACAGCCTGAACTCTCTCCGGCATGCTGTCAATCAGACTTCGACTAACATGATGACTAATGTCACCGTGTCATACACGAACAATCGCTCCTCCCGCTTCAACAATTACCATCGCATCTACTTCAACATCTCGTAACTGTTAGTCAAGTTATTGGATCCATTAATGCGAGAGTCAGCAAACAATTTGCATTTTACAGTATTGCAATACTTGAGAACACCGGTATGCACAATCGATATGCGGCCGATCAATGGGACGCGCGTCATCACGGGCGAAGCTTCGAAGCTCCGCAGCTCTCCGAATGTCGGGCTTCAAATTCGAAGTTTGGCGGATGCAAATTTGATGACACGACAGTTCTCGCGCGTCACTCGCCACGTTGCACGTTTTACATCGCGTTATTCGGCGGCTGAAACCGCCGTCTTTCGTGGAGAATCCTTCGATCAATCATCATCGCGATCACTTGGCGCGGCTCCTGAGCCGAACGGAAGGGAACTAATATAATTTAGAAAGCGAGTGCTTTATCGTCCGCGGCGGGGAGATTTCCCGCGGAAGACCGTGGAAGATTTCCCCGGGAAAATTCGGCGTTCGTCTTCGCGCTCTCTCGCGCGACTCGTCGCGAGGATTAAGCTTCCATAATCGAGCCTTTTTGCGGCGATCACTTCCTCGAAGGCTAAATCCGGCAAAAAAGCCAGCTTTTAAGTACCCCTTGCTTGGCGCCGCATTCTTTTTTCCCTTCGCTAACCGCGAACAGACTCCCCCCGACTTCGCTCCCCCCCTCTCCGGCTAGCGTAGCCTGGAAGTGCATCGTCTCTCTTTCGCGAGGTGCCGCAAAATAAACGAGCGTGCGATCCGCGATAGAGCACAGCGACAGGATTAACGACGGGCTCTCTCGCTGCAATGGCGTATCTGTTTTGCACGGAAGTTAACTTTTCACAATGGGAACGCGCACGGTTGATTTCATGGCATGCCCGCGAACAAACGTATTCTACGCAACGATACAATGCACGAAACATATCTTTCGCAGTAATTACATGAGAATCACCAACGGCATCGCCTTTCACGAAGACGAGTCGCGATGAAATATTTATTTAAAATCACCGCCATATCGGTTTCACCGTCGCACTTTTTAACGAATAATATCACACGATCGATCATATCTGGTGACAAAGGGATTAGTTTTGTAATTCTCGTCGATTGACGTTAACAAATATCGCATTATATTCCTTTATATTCTTCATATCTCATTAGACGTTCGTATTAATCATCATGAAACGTAGAGTTCCAGTTGTGGGACAACTGGATTTCTTTCCTTCTCGACTGAAATCTATCGTCTATTCGTTTATTACCGTGTTATCTGGTTAGCTTCTGATCTCCGCCTGTTTCTTCACTTTTCAATCCGGCTGATGCTCCCGCGACCTAGTTTCAAATCTGACGTTTGACGCGTAAGGTATCCTTAATTTTCCGTTCTTCCACTTAATGTAAATTTACGTTGCAATTATCTGTATACCGCGGTGGGGTTTATCACGAAACAATCATACTCTCCGGTCATTTATATTCATTCGTCTTTTAACGTTCTTATTTAAGACACACCGTCCGGCGTATATTCGTGCGAAAGACCGAAACGCAGAGCCGCACATTCTCTTGCGGTTCCCGTAAATTGTAACAAATCACGCGCAGCGAGTCCAAATAAAATTCCCCGCGAATGAAACGAAATTTCGCATCGGACGAAGTTTCTGTCCTACGCCGCTCAGTTCGACCGAGCCGGAGATGCGAATAATTATTTTTCACTCTCGCAAACGTGTTTGTCGGTACGAGACCTCCGGCGAGACGAACTTTGATGTCGGAAGATTGTCCGCGATGCATCTCGCTGCGGTGCTCCGGCCGACGAAGATTAATTCCCCGAGATTCAACCTTTTTGAATCTCTTTCAGTCTTTAAGGCTCGGCGCCCGTGACACAATTAGGCCGATATTGTGCGAGAATAAGTTAACCTACCGTGGCGGTAGCGTTCCGTAGGTAAATTAAGATGATAATTTACATTCCTCCCTGCCTCACGGAAACATAAATCTTGGAATGCTTCTTATCTTTAGAGCGGTTTAACGCTTCGATACTGAGAAATGCGCTTTTTTTCAACTTTGCCTCGGTAATTTTATTTCTTCGAGAAGAAATCTTGGAAATCTTTAGAATTTAAACTTTCCTCCTTTAATGAAAAGATTATATAATCTTATAGCATGGATCTCTCAATTTCTCCGAAATTCCGATCAATATCAAGAATCCTCGAATATTTCAGTCCTTGTTAGAACTTTCGATTTTAAATCGTGTGTGTGTGTGTGTGTGTGTGTGTGTTTCGTTTTATTGAATCTTTGACCAGCATGCATTTCCAATCTCTGTAAAAAGTCCACGCAAGTCGGCTTTGGAACTTCCGAATGTCCGAACTTTCACACGGACTCCTCGCAAGTTTCTTGCCGGTAAAACGTTTCGCCGATGAGACGCGAGCTCGAGCCGCGAAAAGCTTGAGTAATTATTTCCCACCTCAAAGGAGTAGTCGATCCCGTCCGCGGGCTTCTTCTTTCCCATCAACTCCTTTCCCTTTGACGTCGGAGGAACGTCTTCCTTGTCGGGGATTAATTTTTCAAGCGCGTCGGAACGCCGCGAGTTCACTCAAATCTTTCGTCTTATTTCTCCGTGTCAGGTTTCTTCACAAAAAGACAACCCATATCAAGTTTGGCGGCGGAGAAACAGTCAGAGGGGGAAAGAAAGTAAGAGAGGACGAGCGATGATCGCTTTATAATCTGCGCAGAACGAGGGTATATTCACGTGATGTATCGGCGGAAGCGGCCCCACAATAAAGGGGGAGTTCTGTCCGCCGCTTCCTGTTGGCTGTCGCAGAAATTACCCTGGTGAAACACGCGATCAGTTAAGAAAATCATTTGTCATTCTTCCCGTCGTAATGGAGGGCGAAAATTAATTCCGATAATTACGCCTTTTGTATTCACACTCGCCCGTTTTTATCGCGCTTTTTTCCAATCTAGAATGTACTTCCGCCCACAAAGCGAGACGGATTAAACGCGCGTCACCTTGCGTAGATCTCTTAAGCAGTTTGATATCGATCTCTTTTGCGACGTCTTTTAACGGTGTTTTAATGTTTAAATCGCAAAAATTCCACCGAAGCAAAGTCGACATTTAATACGTCGACATTTGATGCTCGGTTCTTTTATCTGATATCTTATCTGATATTTGAACTTAATTCTAGGAAAAATAAGCTCCATTTGTGATTAGAGTGAATAAATTGTTAGTATTTGACGGTATCCGTTGTATAATTTACTCGCAAAACGTTAGGTTTGAGGTTTACACAACTCATCTGTACCGATGAAACCACGTGTGATTCGGCGTCCCGCAAGACACATCGCGTCGAAAGTAATCCCCGACTAGAGAGCGGATTTTTATCGCCAAAGGTGGAGCGCACGTGCGTCGAAGGAATGTCCGACAGCTAAAGGCAACCTAAATCCAAAATAACCGTCTATAAATAACCGCCCATGTTATAAATCGACGTACGCTTGTTCGAGGGATCGAAACATGAGGCGAACTGAAAATCCCCCGTCGTCAATAAATATGTTATTGGCGAATTATAAAAAGCCATTCCCGGCGTGTCAACTGGAAGTTCAAGTTCAATACTATCTGCTTTCTACTCCCCTGTTTACTCTCCATATGTCGTATATCACTTCACGATGTTCGGCTTTTCGATATTTGTATCTGCGCTGTTTTCCTACTCCGCTCCTATAATCTCTACTATAAATCGTAAAAATCTAAATGTTCATCGTTCGCTTTTCTTCCCATTCTGAAGAATGTCCGTCTTCAAACACAAACTATATGCAATTTCCAGCATTTGACGAATTCGAATCTTACATATAATACATAAATATTACATTCTTATTAAAAATGCGCAAGTATGTGTAGAAAGGTAGAACTGTATATACTTTTATTCCGACATTTGTCTTTTCTCGCTTTGATAAAAGCCACTTCAAAAAAGCTTGACAATACTATTCTATCATCGTGTTCTTTTCTCTTTCCGCATGCCCGATGCACTGAACCAGCACAAATTTTTTGCTTTGGGCGATTCGAAAGTTCATACGTAATGACACATGTTAAGCGTTTTACGTACCCGCCTATCAAGGACGTAGAATTCCGCCATCGAAACTCGCGGCGTCCCGGTACGCGATTACTTTAACGTTCTTGCTTCTGTTTTTTTCTCGACACAGAGAGACAAAAAACAGCAAAGGGGTGTCCGCTAATTTCACAGGGCGTGACCGCACAAACGACGCGCGGCTCGCTCGCTCGGTCGAAAGCGCGACATGCGCACGAACACGCACGAATAGATCATGCCGTCACTATAGTAACCTCGCGAGTCTGAAAGCCCGCATCAGGTATTCGACAAATATTTTATTTACGAGTTATTATACGGTATTATATAGTATATTACGGTTTATATATTGCGAGCGTCAATGGGGAAAAAATCTCAAACATCGTCCCCATTTTTATTAAAGCTAGGATACTTGAAATATCGATAAAGACAAAATTAAAAGATGAAGCAATATGACGCCTTGTATACTTTAATACTGAGATAGAAACAGATAGAAAGAGAGAAAGAGAGAGAGAGAGAGAGAGGAAAGAAGGGGAGGAGAGAGAATATATTATGTGTGCAAGTGTCATAATATAATATGTATAATATAATAATATCATATATTAATATATATAATAATAATATAATATAATAATATAATATAATAATATCAAATAGATATTTAAAGGAATATTATATCCGATATTTTTCTATTATTATCGCGACAAAAAGTATAACGAAACGGAAACATCGGTTAAATACAAAATTACAAAGGATTGAGCTTGATTGCTATACAATAAAAAATTTGATGTTAAAACGGACGACTGAAATTTTACATTAACATGAGGAATGTCAAAAAGTACACAAATATAACGTTAAATAAACGCGTTACACTTGTTAACAAGACGAATGTATTAATTTAACATTATATTTGTGTACGTTTTAATACAAAGCTTCAGTGGATCGTTATTAAGAAAAAATTTTCTACTGTATGAATAATTTCGTAATTGAAAGGGTCGTCAAGTGTCCGATGACGGAAATATTATCTCCCGAGTTTCTCTCTCGTTGAAAGCCCGGAGTCAGGATGAAAACGGGGATAATGACGGGGATTCCTATGAGGAATCGCGCGAGATCCTCCATTAAAAAAGCAAAGCACTCGGGAGGAGGAAACGCGTAATCGCCGTCGGTCATTTCTGTGAGAATTGCGAGCAGCAGGAGTTAATGCAATCGGCATCAGGACGAATGGCAGCCCGAATACGTGCGAGCCAAGACATTGTCGGAAAGAACTCGATGATGCGAAACAAAGAGGAATCCTCCGGACCGCCAAGAGCGACGGCTTGGCACGGTTCCCTATATTGTTCCAATCGATCGATCGGGCCTTTAAGGGGATGGTTACCCGCTTAAGTTTTCGTAAGGAGCCCATTAAAATCCTTCGTGGTTGTGGGAACAGGCCAAATCCCGCCGGAAAGAACGAGAAATGCGACGGCTGCCTTCGTGAGAGATAAATAAAGAAATAAAACGGCACAAAGAATGATATTGAAGGTTCTTGAAAGTACACAGCTAGTAGGAAAAATAAGCTGTAAGAGCTGTCACTGGGGATATTGGACGCGTTGATTTAAATCGTAACGGCAGGATAAAATTGTCCGAGGGAAGCGACGAACTTTTTTTCTCTCCGACTTTCAAACGCGGGTAGAGTTCTGTATAATAAGTACTTTGAACCACATTAAGCCAACCCTCTAACTAACCCTCAATTAATATTCGTATTAATTATTCCTCTCTAAATTCCACAGGCTTTATCGAAAACTTTATTAATAAGCGAAAAATACTGCTTCACAGTCAGGAGATGCACTGTCACATATATCAAATATGTACGTTTCGTCAGACGCATTTACGTGTTTTTTTATTATAAAAGTGCATATGTATGTTTATAAAAGTGTATATGTACGTATATACGTGTATACAGGATGTCCAAGATTAACAGGGATAAACTTCGTAACGGCGAGAATGGATTAGATTGAGGTAAACGAAAAAATCCTTTAACATTTTGCAAACAGCAAAATTTCAAGTTCTTATCATTGAAAATGGCCGTGTATTAAAAATATCATGTATTAAAGAGACTTTTTAAATTAATAACTCGAAAATTTGCGTGTTATTTGCAAAATGGTAAAAGACTTTTTTCGTTCAATGCGGCCTGATCTACAAATATATGACAGCTGTTGTACCTAGCGACGGGTTCAAGATTCGAGATTCAAGGTTCAATATACTGATGTCTATCGCTATAACAGCTATAACACTTATAAGGTATAACAGCTCTCATATACTTGTAGATTAGATCGCTCTGAATAAGAAGTTCTTTATCATTTTGCAAATAATCCGTAAATTCTCGAATGGTTAATTAAAGAAATCTCCATACCATGACCATTTTCAATAATTGATAACTCGAATATTTGCGTGTTGTTTGCAAAATGGAACCTTTTTGTTCACCTCAATCCGTTCTACGCCCTTACGAATTTTGTCTCTAATGGGGCACCCTGTACATACATATGTGTGTTTGTATGTACGTTTACACATACACACACTTCTGGGGAAATTGTTTTTTTCTAATTATGACCGAAGCTTTGACATTCTGGACTAGGAACAAATTGATTCCAACTTGTCAGTCGTTGCAGTATATAGTGTTGGCTACTGCTATCCAGCCAGGTTTTAATGACAGGTTCCCTAACAAGTCTGGAAGTCGGTCTTCCTTTGACAGAATTCGGTGGCGAGAGAGAAAGAGAGAGAGAAGCGCTTTAATTACGAGGACGTTTAATATCGCAACGCGTCTGAAAAGCGTCGCGAAAACATTTCAAGGGTGGCTTAATTTCTCAGAAAAGCCTTTTAGAGAAAGATCTTTTGCGCAGCTTTTTGACTCTCTCTCTCTCTCTCTCTCTCTCTCTCTCTCTCTCTCTCTCTCTCTCTCTCTCCCTCCCTTCGTGTCGCTAGTCGCAAAGTGAGCGACGCACGTTGTTTCCGACGCGATAAGTATAAAATAAAATATAAGATTATAATGTATAAATAAAAAACTGAACGGGCAAAAAAACTGTTCTAAAGATAACACGTATAAAGATATTCCCGACAGAGATGCATGCCCTACGTCACTCCGAACACCGGGAGAGAGCCGTATTCATTCTTCGAACACGGAAACGTCGACGTGATTTCCCGAGATGGACTAACGGCGGAGAAATCGGTCCCGTAGTTGCGATCGCAATAATTCATGGATCGCGGTTGCGGCTCGTCGTAATCTTCCCCTGTCCTCTCCGCCTTCCTGCATCGATGCTGTTCCTTTACCGTGCGATATCAGGGTACAATCGAAGGCCAACTCGTAAATTTATTATGGCGAATCCCAGCGCCCGCATGAGTAACACGCCGAAGCTCACGGCTTTCAACTTTAAGACACGATAACCGGGTAATTGGCTCACCTCCGTTTAATCCGTTTACAGCGAATTCGGCCGACTGTTCGTGACAACGAAAGAGGATCTCTCGCCGAATCTCGGCATGTCGCTGACGTTTGCAAACGAATAGTTATGGTCTTGTTATTCTTACCTCGTATTCCGTAGGTTCTGTGCGCGACAGACTATTTATTCACCGGGATGAAATTTCTATGGTTTCAGATATTTCACGCTTACACAGACGCGCGCGGATCGCCGAAATCGATCATTTTAAATATCAGCGTTCTGTCTTCCGAGTGTTAAGCGAATCAATTCTACGAAAGCATCAGGGGAGATTTTTACGTTAAATGAAAATTGGTTGGAATACGAGAATGGAATTTCACGAAAACCGATATTTAATAAATAAAAATGTCTATATAAATAAATAATAAATCTATAACTATAGACGAAACAACTATTTATGCCATTATAATCATTTATACATCAGCATTCGACTCAGATTTGTCTTCTGTTTGACCTATATTTTTATTTTGAAAAAAAAAAACATACAGTAAACACGTATACATATATATATTTTTATTATAACTCTCGAAGCATAAATATTTATATTAAATATTGAATTTTCTTCTCTACAACGAAGAATCTCTCTTCTCTCTCGATATTTCGAGCGTCTCGACCTGATGTTTCAACAGATGCGATGTAACTTTAAACCTGCTTAATCCTAATAAAATCTTTCGTGCTCATATCGCGCTATTTGCGAAATTTATTATCCTTGAGATTCGGAAGGGGAACCTCGATGAAGAGGGAGGGATGGGAGGGAGGCAACCGATGTTCGCGCGGATTGGCTCCTTTCGTTCTTACGAGCCCTTAATCCCTTTCCAGGTTACATGGCGGGAAGGGGCTTTGCCCGGCCAGCGCGCTTGTTGTCGTCGTTCTTCCGGAGAGCAGCGCGTTATTGCTATCCACAATTCACCTGGCCGAAAATCTCTTAAGCCGCTCTCACACGCGCGCCGAATATACCATATATACGCGCGCATATCAGAATGATCAAAACCACCCTCTCGAGTACGGCCGCCGAAGAACGAGCTGGCAAAAAGTGACGGAGGTGTTCCGATATCGCGACCTCTTCTGCGGCGCGGTTCTTCCGTTACGAAAATAATCGGACACAGTTCAATTAGCGCGTCGCGAGTTAAATTCGTCGAGTCGGCCGAGTTCCTGGCGTTACTCAAGCCGCCAACCCGTCAACCGCAGGAAACCGTCGAGTCGCTCGAGTTACCGCGTGTAACTCGAATCGCTAAAAATAACAGGACGGATCGCCCGATCGGGGCGGAACTTGGCGGAACCGATCGAATGCGACGGCGGATACTTCGCGGGAATTAATCTTCGTAAATTTCAGGCATCAGGAAGCTACGGTAAACTCGGGCGGATAAAATCGCAGGTGGATTTACGGCGCGCGATAAAATGCGCGCCCATATTTCACGGGGAAATTTTCACGCGATCGCTGAGATTAGCCGGCCGTTGGAGACTCCTCGATTCCGCCTCGCGGGACACTTTGTTTCGATGCTGATGAATCGCCGATCTGTGCTTTCTCGCTCGCTCGGTGTCGGGTTCGTTGGCCTGTTGCTCTGTCTAATGGGCTTCGCAGATCCGATATTCAACGTATCAATGCCTCTCGTTCAACGATTGTTTTCCAGGCGCGACGCTCGGTTCGGCCCGAGAGACCGAAGGATGAATACGAAATCCGAGGGGTCGTAAAAAACCACAGCGAACTCTCTCGAGTTTCTCCTCACGACGCGAACTAGGAGGGGAGAGGGAATTTTATTTTTTTCTCTTCTATTTTTTTCTAAAGAGCCCGGTTCTTTACGTCAGCGCTTTTTACGAGCGCTGAAAACGGTTAGCGCCTTTTCCGGCCGCGTCGTGAATTTCAGGCTATTAGCAAAAGCGCTGTGCTCGACTTTTACGATAGGTAATAAGTAACTTTACGGAGGGCGTGTGAATATTTCATTGTCTAAGAGATGGGCCGCGAATTAACGCGCGGCAAAATCGTGCTTTGTTGTCTCCGTTCTTAATTATTTGGCTTTCATGTTAATCCGCCGATGTGTCGTCGAATATTTATAACCCCGAGGGGTGCGAGAGAATATTTGAAAGCGACCATTATTCGTCTCGATTTATTTCCCCCCTTCGGGAGAAGTAATTGTAATTTTCCGGGATATGTTACACCTATATATTTAGTACACTGTTCCTCCGAAACAATTGAGAAAATGAAACTTTACATTGTCATGATCAACAGTTAAATTTATAAATCGGTGTGATTTTACGGACAAAAGGAAATGAAGAGTATTCTCTGTTTCAGGCCTCGTTTTGGTCGACAGCACTGAAAACCCTGATCTCTGTGTCTACTGTGATACTGCTTGGCCTCATATTTGCTTACCATGCCTTAGAAGTTCAGGTACGTATAACTCAAGGCATATACACACACACGCGCGCGCATACAGAGCGAATATGCATTTAAATAAAGCAGAATATCCGAGGACACGCTAGCGTCATGCGATGAGAGTCTAAGAGAGATTAAACAAGATACGAAGATCGCAGTGTGTATGCAATTGCTTAGAAAAAGCAAGGAAATAATTTCGCACATTCATTCGCACGATTGCTGCCATTTTCTCGTTTTCACACGGGGAGTGTTCGTCCCCGAGAGACGTTCCCCGGGATTTCTCCGTCGTGTTTGGGGACACGGGGAATTGTCATTACCACTGCCGCTACTGTCGCAGTATGCGGATAAATTATTGTTACAAATAATGTACGCTATATTTCCACAAGCATCGTTGTAATCATGATTATCCGTCCATTATGAATTATTAACGTAAGTTATTGTTGCGCACATAGTATATAACATATCGTGGAAGTACTGTCATCGATATCTCTCCGTGTAATTTGCCGTAAAATACACACGCATTGATGAATTAGCACTACAAATAAATGCCTGAAATCGAGAAATGTAGTTCATAGCGACGAATTGTCCTCGTATTTCGCCGTTTCGAGCAGGACGAGCGCGACATTATGGCTCAGTGATCGCGGGAATTTAACAGCCGTCCGTTGCACCGTCAGTCAAAATCGCGGGAAACCGACGCCAAGCTAATCGAAACGGTATCTGCGAGTAACGCGGACAATTTCGCCAGCACGAAACTGCGCGAGAGCGAGGGAGCTATTAATGCGCCGCTAATAAAGGGCCAATTACGCCGTGCATGATCAAATTTTATCTACGATTACGCACGCACAATATGCCGCCATTGAACTTCCGGCTTATTTATGTCGAATTACACACACACACACACATACATAGGTATTACATAGATATTAAGGGATCCCATAAGTAATCAAGCATTTATGAGGCCCTTATCCTTATCAGTTGATAGAGCTACTTGAGCTGTGCAGTATAGAGTAGCAGTATTTTCTTAATGTGCTACTTGGGTGAGGTATTCAAGTCATATTACCGATTGGAAGTCTATAGACAGAGCTTTAAAAATTGATATTAAATATATATATATACATATATATATTAAGAGTTCCCGTGAGTAATCAAATATTTACGAGACATTTATTCTTATCCGTTTCTGCTTGAGCTATGTAATATATAAGCGGTATTTCCTTGATGTGCTACTTGAGTTAGCAATTCAACCTGCATCATTGATTAAAAGTCTACAGAATGTCCTAGATCAACATTCGTGAGGACAAACTTCGCGAGGACGTAGAACGGACTGAGACGAACAAAAAAGTCCTTCACCATTTTGCATATAACACGCAAATTTTTGAATTAAAAAAGTCTCTATATACGACCGTTTACAATACTTAATAACTCGACATTTGGCATATTTGTTCGCTCCATTCCAAAAGACAAATTTGTTTCAATTAAAGAAATTTTATTCAATCCGAAGGAATCTTCCTCTCTGTGTAGACAAAGCTTTAATACTACGAAAGCGTCTAATTATCAATCGAAAATTGGTCGCCTATGATATGGTATATTATCGATTAAAAAATGATAACTTCGCCTGTAGACTTTCAAACGTATTTCATTGTGGAGTGCTCGATTACTCGCGGGGGAATTCCTAACATATCCTTCGGATATCCGGTTACGACGGGGGAATCATCGGGGAATTTTCGATTTAAACGCGCCGGATTATAAGCGAACTCGATGGTCTTAGGCGATAATGTTGTCCGAGAAGAAGCTGGAGACAGCGGGGAGAGAAAGAGAGAGAGAGAGAAAGAGCCGCTGAGTGTTCATTGTAATATCCTCGGTGGGCGGAAGTTTCTGCCGGCTCTCAGCTCGCTTCCGGCCAAGGCGGAACTCCATTTAATGAGATACCAATGGCCGGTAGCGAGGAGATCCTCGCAAAGCCCCGCAAAGCACGGACGTTTAAGCACCAACTCAAATATTGACGCCACGGCCATCTTTCAAGTCGCCGACTCTTTTATACGGACGGACGGATTCGCGAAGATACGCTGTGTAACTTCGGCATCCGATCCTGCCGGGCGATCTTCGTCGGATCAGTATGAACGTGCATCCGGGCATTGTGCGACGACGACGGAACTCGAGACATTTGAATGCCGAGAACGGGCGGCGGATTCGCCCAGAATCGCTGTTTTAAGGAGTTTGTCGAAGATCCTCGATGAATTCACGGATTTGCCGCCGTTCCACGTGACTTACAGCCGAAGTTTCCGATTTTGCGGTAAACACGTCTCCGACGAAGCTCGTTTTCTCAACTGCGAATCAGTTGGTCCTCGGGTGTTCCCGCTCCGGGGAGGAACGTCGAAGCCGATCACGAGGACGAAAAAGGAAAGAGACGGCGGCTGCCAATGTCCTTCGCGTATCCTGAAGCGAATAATCCCGACTCAATGTGCCGGAAAAACGTCCTCGTCAAGCTCGCAGTCGTCGCGCGATGCAATTCCGACGCGATATATATATATATATATATATATATAGACCCCCGATATTGCCGCACCCTCGCCGAGCGACAACGAAAATCGACGCGGTGGCGTCGATCTGTGATAGAAGCAAGTCCTGTCCGTCTATTTCCACAGGGGAAAAATTGTTTGGAGGACCCGCTTTTAATGAAACTCCGCACGCGCACGTCCGTTGTGCGAATTTATTAAAAACGCTTTTTCCCCTCGAAAAATGGTGAGTCCTCTCTTCGTGAGATAAATGTCCCTCTCCATCTATACATACAATGTACACGCATTGCAGGCACCAAATTTATTTTGAAAATTTATTTTAGAAATAGTTGCATCGTCAAGAAGCCATTCAACAATTACGTCACGCTGAATATGGATATTTCTTACTCCCCCTTCTCATCCGTCACAGTTTTCTCACAAAACATTTGCCCTCTTCCAATATTACGTGACATGTGGAATTACTCCCCCCTCTCTCCTCTCCGTCGATACATAAAATAAAAAATAGCTTATAATCATGTATCGTGAGTAATTATTATTAGACTGCACGTCACTGCCCTTTTCTATAAAGTATAAATAATTTTAAATTTATAATATCAAATTAATTATTTTACTTTATAACTTTGATCGGCAAAAGTTGTGTTTTTAAAAGAATAAATATGTAAAAAATTCACATATTGATTAACATAAAACCACGTCGAAAATTTTCACCAAATGTGTCAGGAATGCGGACAAAGTGGATAACCATGTACATCCATATTTACAAGTTATGCCATCTAATGACGTCCCATGGCCTTTACTCCTCCCTCCCTGCCATCACAGGTCGTTACGCAAGCCAATAGACCCCTTCGTAGTGCGACGCAATTGTTGAATGGCTCTCAAGTTAAATCGACAATCTGCCGAGTGACTTAATAAGAAATGTTTAAATTCGAAGTTGACTATTCCGTAGGAAGGAACAAATAGCTGGACATTGTCTGCTATGAATTCGAAATAACGAGTGTCTCGCGTGGAAGAACGGGATCTTGAATTAAGTCACCAACACGTAAGACTTGCTTGATCGAAGCGAACGATAAAGGTGTGTGTCTGTTATATCTACCATCTCGGGTGTGTTCGTACTCTGCGGTACAACATCAACCGGAAAGTAAGTTCCGGCAAGTAGCTCGTTCTTTTTCATTCCACCCTTAACGAGGGAACCATCGGTGTCGATGATTAGATATATTATCGGCGAAGTGTATAACCGCATACTCCGCGTATGATCATTCCGGCTACTCCAAGTTGGCTTGCGCAATCTTGCGGTAACAACAGGCTGGCTTGGAGCCTAATGGCCCGTTGACCTTTCAGCACCTGTTGATTGTCGTTTATCAACGATTTGCATACGCAGATTTGCTAGGATTCACCTGGCGCTGCGAGGCAAAGGAGCTTCCCTTGGGAGGACGTTGTCCTCCTGATCGATGTCACCCGCACCGGCTTTCTGATCGCTTTTCCTCTCTCTTGCCTTTTGTCCGATTCGACCGATAACTCGACAACCTATTCGCGCATTTCTGTAATCAAGTTATCGCAGCTTCCTGATAGATGAGATCCCCAGCACCGTCGACAACCATCATGTCCTAGATACGAATGACGAATCGATTTCACCTTATTCTCCCCTCCCCGCCGAAATCTCTAATTTACGAGTGTTCAAGTGACGATCGCGGAGTTTTTAACGGATCCTCAAAGATACGAACAGCGTGATAAATTGTCAGCTTTAGTGCACGCCGGAGGAAAAAAAAAGGCAAATCGCGCTTAAAGAACCGTCATAAATTCCGAATGCGTTATCGGGTTTGAGGGAAGTTGTCGAAGCCCGCCATTAATATCCCGTATCTTCGACATTACAAATCTGTGGTACTGTAGCTTCTCGTTTTAACGAACGCTCTTCGAGGAAACGGCAAATGCACGATACCGTAGGATCCGGCTGATTACCGTAAAAGGTCACAAGTTACGACATCGTGTCGTCGTGGCTCCTCGAATATACACGCATCTCGAATTTGCGTGTGACGTATCATCGATACGAGATCGATGCCTCACCCCTCCGGCCCCTTAAATACGCGCAGCGGCATTTTTACGCCCGATCGATCCCTGATATCGCTCGCGTGCATTCCCCCTTTCACTACTTTCCGATACGGTGCAGCCTTCTATTTCCGCGCCGTACGAATCTTCATGTTTCCCGGATTATTCTCCCATATAAATGGACTTCTGCCGCATTATGCTAATCTATTCAGACCGCGGGCGGGTCGCGTCTTCCCCGCCAGGTGAAAGATACGAGCTGCAAAGTATCCGCAATGTATCAGGTGTGAGATATCGCCAAGATGTAAAAGGTCTTGCACACTATGATAGATGCGCCGTGTTATCCCTCGGAGATCCTCGACAATGAAACAACTTCATCGTTGAAACACGGTCTCCGGCGAAATTTCAAATCGCCGACCGACATTGAATATTCGCACCGGCGTGCTGCGATGTGTGACGCGCGATAGCGCAAATACCAATCATCCCCCGAAGATGTCTGATACCGAGGAGCCGCGATATCGATAACGCACGGAGGATTAATCGAATCGGAGCGGAATCGTCGATTTATATCCGGCATCGAGAGCCTTCTTGGGCTTAGCGAAGGTTTGGAAAATCAACGATACGGAGAAATTCAGGATCCGCCGAGTCGAACAGCACGTGGCACGTGGAAACCGCACTCCGGGAAGCCGTGATTCATGAAGGAGCGAAAGGGGGCAACGAGGACAACGAGGATTCGCATCTCTCGCCGGGTATTCGTGGGCGTTGAAGATACGTAATACGAAAAATCCACGATCGACGCAAAGTAAATAGCACGGGCCAAACAGTACGTGTCGTGGTGTGTAGGACCCCTTAAACGCGAGGTGTTTTAGGTCGGGAAGGATCGTTACCGTGTTAAGGATGATTTGTCGCCGGGATGGCGACGGCAGCGGCGTACGGTTACAACGCGCGGTTGCCTCGCGCGCAATAGACGGCGATAAACAGCGAGTACGTGTTGCACCGTTTTAATCAAGTTATGGCCAAGCGGTTGGAATTTATATTAATCGGCTGGAAACTCAAAGAGTGAACTTTCGTATCGGCATACGTGAGCGCATTTGTCCCGATTGGGTAATTGGTAATATCACGCGCAATCGATGCGCGTCGGTGTACCTAAAAATCGCTTTGAACGCGTTTTGCATACATGATAATGCGACGGCTCGGCGTGATTAATTCACTCGTTTATTTACTCGCCCAGCAATCGTGCGAAATGATCGTATATGAAGAGAGGCACATTGTGACGATATTCAGGCACGATGAGGGTCCAAGCGATTAATAATATTCCCCAATTAGCTCTTGACTGCACGTATTAATTCCCGCGAGGTATGTCAAGGAAAGAGATTGATCGCGGAATATTCGATAAAAAGGGATTCAAATTCATGCATGAGAGCGGTTTAACTGTCGAAAATGGTGAGAAAGGCGAGTTTCGTTGTTGAAAAAATAAGAAAATAGTGAGCCGGCTTTACAGGAAGTGAGTAAAAAGTGAGTCTTTTTCAAATAATTTGCACGTGGAAAATTAAATTGTTTATCTATTATACCATCTCTCTAAAAACGTTGACCTTATTGTGGAAGCCAATGAAGAGAAAAATTTGAATTTTGGGGAACAGAAAAGTTACATGACATATAGAATCTAAAACTTACGTAATATAAAATCCCTTTTATACATAAGTGCATATTCAGATTTAATAAAATTCTTCACAATTCAATCCTTTGTTTTTTCACACATATTTAATGAAATAATTTGACTGAATAATTTAATTTAACGAAATAAAATGAAAACAATACCCTGAATTCAATTAAGCAACATTATACTATATTTCCATGATGTTAGCATATCCCAGACTTTTTCGTCAAACGAAAATAAAATTTTAGAAATAAAGAAACATTTAAATTACGAGATTTTCCTGACATATTTCTATCGTTTCTCTTGGTGCGATCATACAAGTGTAGCATTTCTTTTTATTTTTTTATTTTCATTTCTTATTATTTTTCTCTCTTATCGTTTTTATCACTTATTTTTTCTTATTGTTTCTCATTATTTTTCCAGAGGGATAATCTCCCATTTACTTAATAATAATAAGTAATAATAACAGGCGAGACGATAACTACGTGTAACATATCCGTGACAGTTGTAATAAGAATCCTTACGCAAATCATCCTCGCGAGCCGAGCATAGATCACATTAGTAAACATGAGGAAGCGTATTCTCGATGTCCCGTGACTAGTGTATCTGTCAATTTTTGTGTTATGTGGGCCGACAGTTGTTCATGATCGATAACTGCGCGGACGACTGGCGGATCGCGATGACCTGGCAGCGGATCGCGCAGATCTCGTTGGAGCTGGTGATTTGCGCGATCCACCCGATTCCGGGCGAGTACTACTTCCTGTGGACGACTAAGCTGGCGAACAAAAACGGCGACATCGGCTCCAAGTGGGTGCCGTACGACGTGACCCTCTCGCTGCCGATGTTCCTCAGGCTCTACCTCATCTGCCGGGTGATGCTGCTGCACTCGAAGCTCTTCACGGACGCGTCTTCGCGCAGTATAGGGGCCTTGAATCGCATCAACTTTAACACCAGGTTCGTCCTTAAGACCCTGATGACCATCTGCCCCGGCACGGTGCTGCTGGTCTTCATGGTCTCCCTGTGGATCATCGCCTCGTGGACGCTGCGACAGTGTGAGAGGTAAAAGCCCGACTTGACTTGACCACGTTATTGTGGGGTGTTAAATCGTGTACGAGTTCGTTCGAATAGGACCGAAAAATGCAACAAGCACAACCATCTAGTAACTTCATGATTCCGTGACAACTCGATGCTACCCGATAAACCGAGTTGAGTTAGACTTGAATGGAGCGACGAACATACATTTCATATTTGATTGTTTTTTTTATTATAATAGATGGATTTTATAAAATTATTACCTGACGGAGATTTTTCACCAACTGTTCGTCGCTCTATTCAAGTCTAACTAACTCAGTTCGGTCAAACAGTATCGAATCGTCATGAATCATGAAATTATTAGAGTTAACTAAGTTATAGATGGATGTGTCTATTGCATTTTTCGACCCCGGTCGAATGAACTCGCGCTCGATTCAACGTAAACACCGAGAGGAATTGCGGGTTGCAGGTTTCACGATTAATTGTCGAACGAATTTCCGAAAATTCGTTAGCTCTATGTGGAACTTGGAAATCGCATTCTCTTTTCTTCTTAAATACCCAACGTCTAACAATATTGTAACCATATCGACGGCATTAGAACAATCGCCGTTTCTCTTTATTCTGTAACGTGTGTACGTGCTGAAAGGACGTCGGTTTACGTTTCGTTCCAAGATGATGTTTCTCTCCGGAGGATAGAGCTATCTCTTTCTTTCCTCCTATATTTTTCCGCTGAAAAGAAAAGCGACAGCAATTGTTCCATTTCGTCCATGCGAGACGTTATCTGAAGGAAGGCGAGCAGTGACACGCGCATTTCGGAATCATACACAGCTCAATGGACACGGCTCATTTGCGTGCGGTTCCAAATGATGATTGATCTACGACGTAATAGCACGTCCATCCGTCGCGCGATCGTGTCGTAATCATAAATCTCGGGCATCCTCGCCGGCGGGACAGGTCCGATTGAGGTCGCCGTTGGCGAATCGCTTGGATTTAGTGGATCCTGGGGCTGATAATTAAATTCCCTCGTAAATAGTCGCGCCGATTTCGGGAATAATCAATCTTGCCTAGGCAACATCACACGAGAGACGACGCTCGGTGGATTCCTCTCCAGGTAACCCGACGGTAGGAGAGAATCTTTCCTATCCGTCCCGCTGCCGCCTCAATAAAACCTCCGGTTTCTCCTTAATGGATGAGCACTTCCACCCACGGCCTTAACAGAAATATTTATCACTCGCGAAATGTTGATCTCTCCCTGGCTTCCAGTATCCTGCGGAAGTCCTTGATGAGCGGCCGCGAGCGATCCTTAACCGTGGGAATGGCGACGGACTGTTTCATTGTTATCCGAAGGGCGATCATTGAAAGCGGCTTTCGCCTTTGATATATCGCGCGGCCCGCCCACCCTCCACCTGTCCATCTTTTCCCGATAGAGTGGATTATGATAATCTACTCGATAATGTACTCGATAATGTTACGAGCATTCGACTTTCCAATTTCCACGGGCGTTACATGAATACGCGAGTATTTGCGAGTGTCGACGTCTCTCTCTCTCTCTCTCTCTCTTTCTCTCTCTCATGAAAAATTCAGATTAACAAACGGTATTTACTCGTGAAGAAGGTTTCAGTTTTTTAACGCTCACCCCGTGATTTCGTTATTGACTTTTAATTTCATTAAATAAATGTTACGCGCGCGTGCGCGCGCGCACGCGAATGCACGTGGAGTATCAATATTTACGATGAAAACTCTTTCACGAGTGCTCGACGAGTCAAAGGAACTTTTCATTTCGCCGGTGAAAAATATTGAGCTCGCGGCTTCCTTTCTAACGGGATTTTTCATTACATCGAAAAATGAACTTTCAATATCGCCGTACGATAAATTGTAAATTACACCGATGATAAACCGTCATTATCAATACACGCATTTGCCGTCATTAATCCCGCGAGCGAAACGCTCCGTCGAGTATCTTTCTTTCTGTAAATTTATTTCACAAAATAAATCACCGCGCACGTACACGTCGAATTACGCGGCAACAATGCGCGATAGCGCCGCCGTTATTTAATAACGGCGCCCGGCCCGTGGATCAGCGATTTTTGCGGTCTCATTCGAATTTCGCCATTTTTTCCCGGTTTAACAAATCAATCCGATAATTTGGATTTCGCACGCTTGTAAAGTTGACGGAGGCTCGGGGCCAATTTCACGCACGGATTATCGGACCTCGAATTATCGCGCAATTTAAACGATATTTTATTCATCCGATATATACGTCCGCATGCGGCGGCGTGAATTTCTACGACAATAACGCGATTTTCACGGAACATAGCCGGCGATCAATCATGCAATCAACGTTGCTACGAGAATAATTCGTTCCGCGGGAGTGCTACCAGACGGAACGTTCGTTATGTCAGCTGGGTAATCAATTTCATCTCGAAAGGGAGTCAAGTAGAAGAGTAGATGTGAGAAAAGAGAGACGATCGCGTTCTTTACACGGTTAAGTTCATCGGGAAAGTGACTCTTTCTCATCCCCCCCCCCCCCCCGTTCCCCNCAAAGAAACGTGATTACCAACGTTCGAATGGTGAAGCTTGCATCATCTCCATATAGTTTTTTACGCTTCCACGGGGAGGAAGCGTTAGGCGAACACATTAGGCTCCTAATATCGGCGATTTAGTGCTTTAAGCGCGATTCAGTTAACGGCCAGGATTCGTCGGGCGAGCGGAGCGATAATCGACCAGCTGGGTCGACTCGCAGATATCGCGGGGCCCGGAACTTTTGATGGACCGTAAAAGATTCCGCGCTAAGGCGGAAACATGTAACATCGGCCCGGCTCGTTAAAACACTTTACGATGCGGATTAGAGCCGGTGCCCCGTCCCAACCTTCTTTGCGTGGCAATAATGAATCTCGCGGGGGACATAATGCTATCTTTCGCCCTATAACTTACCGCGGTCGCCCCAATGTTCGCTTATCCCCCGGGCGGCAGGATGAATGCTGGCCGTGGCGAAACGGACATATCGAACGATGAAGAAAAGCCACGAGTGCTGAAACTTCCCTCTCCGACGGACGGCCTCCTTTTATCGAGAAGGTCGGAAAATTGTTCGAAATCATTCATTTGGGCGTATTTCAATCTCATGCGAAAACGATTTTCATCGTGAACATGTGTCGTTGTCACGCACTTCGGTGAATCAAAGAAATTTGAATATACAGTGAAAAAAGTTTGCGTTACAAATCGTCCGCTTAAATTTTTATGTCACTTTAAACGCGAGGAATAAGTTAAGGGGTACGCAAATACGTGAAATTAACATGTTACTTTCTTCAACATAATTTTAAAGTAACACAAGAATTCGGATGCACCGTTCGTGATATAAATTTTTGAATTACGCAAAGAGTGAGAGATTACTTCGGACAATTTCATTACTTCTCTAGCAGCAGAAGGATCGAAGTAAAGGAAAGGAGACTTTTAAAAAGACGTTCGTTAATGCGACCTTTTCTATTTTTAGTAACTACAATTTCCAATCTGAAAGTCTCCAGCAATCGGAATCTATAAATCTTTAGTGACCGGGGTTGCTCAAACTAACGAAACGTGTCAAGCCTCGCGAGAGGAAACCTAGGGCGGGCATTTTTGAAACAAAGTCCAGGGCGACATTGTAGCTGCGCAAATGCGCCTGTTCGTCGAAATAATCCGATCGTCGTTTTACCATGACAGGTACCATGATGAGGAGCACGCGAATCTCCTCAACGCCATGTGGCTCATCGCCATCACGTTCCTGAGCGTCGGTTTCGGCGACATCGTGCCCAACACATACTGCGGTCGAGGTATAGCCGTCTCCACCGGAATGATGGTAAGGGTAGGACGTAAATTGGCACGAAGTCGCGGAAATTCTCACCGCCTCGCAAATTACTTCGCATCATCCGGGGCCATCGTAGTGGCTTATCTTCCACTCTCACTTCGCTCCTCTCACCGGCGCTGATCATTACCCTGACCAAAATCACCGAAAGTTGCACCGACGGAGTTGCGTCGGATTACATCGCAACACCAATCACGTAGATCGTTAATCCTCGAACCAAGTTATCGTCAACTATGAAAACGCGTTGTACATGCTTCCCCCCACTGCGCGGTATCCGGCGGAGAGTCGGGGCTCCGCAAACATGTAACCTCGTGTAACTCGCGTTAAATGGCACTCCGGTGCCGCGAGCTTCATTACGCGAGCGCACCGGCAAGATAATGAGAGAGAGAGAGAGATAAAGCGACCGATCGTCGCGATCGATCGAGCTGTTCAGCCGTTACAAATCGGTGATTTACACCGTTGCATTCGGCCGCTCTCGCCACAGTCATTACACAGTCCACTTGTAATTAAAGGCGATGGAGGACGCCGATAAACACCATTCTCCCTCACCCTTGGGAAAGCCCGGGTCGTTCCTTATTGTTATCACACTCCGTCCCCCGGCCTCCTCCTCCTCCTACCGCCTCGTCCTTCGTGTCCGTTCGCACAACTTCCAGCTAGTCCCACGTTAACCCGTTAGATTTGTAACTATCACCAAGCGCTTTAACCGGCTGGTTCCAGCGTTGCGGGCTAATTCCTCGTAAACTTCCGCCGCCGAAGCGCGGCTGTTGTTTCCGGAAGTCCAGTTCCGATCACGACTCACAATACGTTTTGGTGCCTCGTTCCCTCCCCCGTCTCTTCTCCCTTCCGCGCCGGTCCCTTTCATTTGCGAGATTTCCTCTCTCCCTTTCTCTCTCTCTCTCTCTCTCTCTCTGGCTCTATCTCCCTCTCGCTATCTCGCCGTTTCATGTGCACTTACGCGTATAACGCTTCTCGTAAATTGCGCGAAATTGCCCGGTCTCTGTCTGGGATTCTGGCTATTAATTTCGGGACGGCGAATACGAAACGGCCTGATAGCGGCCGTGTTTTCCAGCGTAACAGGCGCATCCCGACGAAATAGTCAATGGATAAATAATGCAAATTCGCTGATCCCCGGCCGGTTCGCGGAGCTCTGTGTGTCCGGTGTATCGCGCGCGAGTAGGAAAAAAGTTAATTACCTCTAGTTCGTAAGGATCAGGCGAAATGATCGCCGACGAGTCGCCGGCAGTGAGACTACATCTAATTACAAGTGGCGCTTTCGTAATGTTCAGGGCGCCGGATGCACCGCTCTATTGGTGGCCGTCGTCTCCAGAAAGCTCGAGCTTACGCGGGCGGAGAAACACGTGCACAACTTCATGATGGACACACAATTAACGAAGAGGGTAAGCGCCGCTGAGATCTCTCGTTCAGAATATATTCCAATGTGGCGTTGTGAAATGTTGGATGTAGAAATCTTTTCGCGATACTCCGGTATACTTAAGCGTAAATTTAAGGAAAGATAGAAACCCCCGTGGTATACTAGAAATCTGTGTAGCATTTGATCTATCACGAAGCTCGTATCTGCGAGGAATACCTGTATCCACCGCCTTTACATATCGACCGATAATGAGGGGATACGATCGTCTATCGCGAGGTACAGCTTCCTTGCGACTGAAACTGTCTTCTTTGAATATTCATTCAGCTAGCAAAGTCGCTTAAGTAGCGCAAAGGGTCTGTTTTAAGCTTCCAGTCGGCGAATATTTCAGCAAAAAGCTTCGTTAACGGAACCGAGTACCCTGATCATCGCTAAATTTGATAAAGTAACCTGACACAAAGGGAATTAAAACGCAATTCGCGTGAAGTGGTAATTGGATAATATAAAATAGCGTTTTCGTTTATCACATCAACATAATCGCAATTGAATAATTCGTGTAAAGTAACGCAAAGAATGAAGTTAGAAGTATTATGCAAATATCGGAGATTATTACGTTGTTCTTTTTATAATAACGAACTGTAATACGTTCTTTGCGTATTGTTTGATCTGCCGAAGTTTCTGAAATAAAAAAGATAACTTTTAATAATATGCATAGCAGACACGCTCCTATAGCGAAACGACCAGTTATAAAAGTAGCTGTAGAAGGAGAAACTATGTTAAATCTGGTTGAACGCAGTTCTCATTTATTTTTCGGAACGATATAGTTATTAAGATAACATCGACTCTGAAAAATATACAACATTCTAAATAAAATAGAAGAAATAAATCGGCGATTTTGTAATTAGTAAATTTCTCGGTAGAATTCATAAAGATCTCGAAAAGAATTCATGTTTATCTAAATTCAAGAAATATGGTTTTGATATCTTCTGGAGTTTCTGTCGCAGCATTTGCAATTGCGGTCGTGACAAAAATCCGTAAATTATGATTACCGGAGTTTCAAAAGTATGTCTTAAATAAAAGGCATGACGGTAGCTGTGAGCATAATTGCAGGGAAGCTTTTGAAATTACACTCACCGTCGGCATTCCGCAAGGATCAGAAAAGCGAATTAAGCACGTAATGAGAGCATGATGAATATCGGTCTCTCTCTCTATATATATATATATCAAAGTCAATATATATATATATATATATATATATATATGTATATATAGCGCAATGTAATTTTCCGGCTGAGCCACGTAATAAGAAAGTATCCCACTGTGAGTAAGTAAGGTTGCCTCAGAAATAAACAGGCCGTACGAAGTCGCTTGGCAAAGTCGCTATGACCTTTAGGAAAAACAGATTTCCTTTCGTTGGTAATCTAAATTCTTGACTTTGATATCGAAATGTGTAAAATTCAGAATCGTGCAACTTATATAGAGATAATTCGAAAACGTAAATATTTAAAAAAAAAACACTAAATTCCGAGGATTCAAGCACGTACGTCACATCAAGAATTAAAAACCACGATGATAAGAAATCTTGAGAAGCTTAATGTCTAGAGATGTAAAAATCTAACAATGAGAGAGTACCAGAAAATAAAAGTAATATTATATTAATAGTAGATTAATAATAAAAATAATATTATATTAATAAAAGACAAATATAGATAAGTAAAGTAATATTCCAGATAGTTAATATTCAACGGGCTAAAAACCCATATCCTAGAATTAGGGATTTAAAGAACTTGATAATACATAAATTTTATATGTCATGCTTAAAGAATTTAATATATTAACATTAATATTCCAAGATACAAATAGCTTAAGAAGCTATATATGTATAGGATGTCTTAGACCAAAAGAAATAAACTTCGTCAGGACATAGAACAGATTGAGATGAACAAAGAAGTTCTCTATCATTTTGCAAATAACAAGCAAAAAATTTTTCTGTTCACCTCAATCCATTTTACGCCCTCACGAAGTTTGCCCTTGCTGATCTGAGATATCCTATACATGCATTATATAAGATATACCAAATTCAAATGTGTCTCGAGAAAATGCTAGAAAAATATTTCAATATATTCAAAATATTACAAACGTGATAAAATCAGTGATGTGAAAACGAAGTAGAAATTTACAGTCTCAAAAGCCCAAGATTGACCAAATTCGTGAGTAATCTAAATTCGCGGAATTAAAAACTGAAGTCTTCGAAATTTGAGAGTTTTGTAAATCCAAAAGTCTGCTAAAGTTCAGGGACTTAAATACTCAAGCATTCTCACTAGTTCTAGATCAAGTGAAATAAGAAAAAGCGCCTGCCGGAGTAAAGAGCGTTGTTATCTTCCGTCCAGGCAATGGACCGAGACGACTTGAGACGAGGAAGTCAGCTAATGTATCATTGTCATTTTAGCCTTTATCGCCGTGAAAAGAGTGTGGCATCGATCGATTCAATCCCACCAAACTTCCAAAGAGAAAGCTTCGAAAGGCAACCCGAAGTAAATCGTAAAGCGATAATGGAACGACTGCTAGAAACGACTTGCGAATACTTTCCGGCGAGATCGCACGGAAAATTTCGGTGACATTACAACAACACTTCCCAATAACAATGGAGGCCATAATTCGCAGTCACGTTTCATCGACTCTAAATTTCCGGTTGAAAAGTTAGACGGTCTTACGACTGAAAACTTTAGGAAAGAATTATAAACTCGAAGTACAAAAATCTCAACTCCCAAATCTTCGCAGTACAAGATGCAGACATTAAGATATAATAATAACTTAACCTTTAGAAAGTAGTTCCTTTAGATAGTTTATAACTTAACAAAACATTGCGAATTCTTAGGTCCGATAGATCCAAAAATTCATTATTTAGAATTTAGACAGACTTCACATTAAAATATTCGAAATTTTCATATCTATTTGTAAAACGTAAAATAACTTAAAATATATTTTTAATGTTCTAATATATTTTTAAATTTCTATAAATTTCGAAATATTCCATGCGTGCGATAGAGTTTAAATTCGTCGAATTGCTGCGCCCGGTGAGTTTTACATAAGTACGACTGCTTCTCTCCACCCCTGGATCGAAGCCTTCAACTACATACCTACTGAAATAATTATTAGCCAGCGTTATTTATAAAGCTTGCAAATATCAAGGAGTGGTAACGTAGAGTTATACGCGTGGCCGTATCGACGAGTCTTTTTACGCCGCTTTAACTCTTGGATGCATATCGCTTTTTTGCACGTCATTGCATAAGTGGAATCGATCTGATCCCATCAGCCGTAACAGAACAAATGTCAACCCTTTCGAAAACGTTTTTCTTTGACCACATAAAATTCACCAAACACACACGTTTTTCCCAAACACGCCTGCACAATAGCTCTTGACAATTTAAAAACATGACCTTTTTTCAAATAATGTTTAATACAGTTGTGTGAAGTAGTGCCGTCGGTACAAACCGGGTAGTTTCAGGGATATCCGGGGATATATATTCGAACGTCACATTTGTGGGTACCACTGAGGTATTTAAATATTACCAGAGCAAATAACTGAGTTCCCGGGTACTCGGAACCACAAATTGCGGGTAATCGCTGGGTAATACCTATCCATTATCTACTATTGATTTTTGTAGCGACTGGTTTAACATGAAGTAAGCTTCTCCTTCATTTCCCTTAGGTACTATACACACCAACCACGATACTCGGACAGTCCAAAAAAAAAAAAAAACACATAATAATTAGATACCTTGAAAGTACCCGACAAATTTTATCATCCGCACAATACTCGAATGTTTAAGTACCCGAGTGTGGACACCGTCGATATAAAACGAAAATAAGACAATTCTGTAACCAACCCGGCGGAGCTTAATCGCTCTTTCGGGTAAACGATGCCTAAAAATGTTATTCGAACCACCCACAACTCTCGAGCGAAATGTAGGTTGCACGAGCACGGTCCTAGCGTGCTGAAATCGAAGGAAGTTACCGTTGACGAGGGGCCACAGTGGCGATGACGGTTCCGCTTTGTTTCAGTTGAAGAACGCCGCAGCAAACGTGTTGCGGGAAACGTGGCTGATTTACAAGCACACCCGGCTGGTGAAGCGCGTCAATCCCGGACGCGTGCGGACCCATCAGCGGAAATTCCTATTGGCTATATACGCGTAAGTCGATACACACTATCCCGGCCGAGCATGGCGTAGCGGCCTGGCACATAATTGCGCTCTGTCGTCGAACTTTCAGACTCAGGAAGGTGAAAATGGATCAACGTAAATTGATGGACAACGCCAACACCATAACGGACATGGCCAAGGTGAGAATTGCCGCTAACGAGAAGAAACCTTTCCCGCTCGTAAAGCTCGATGGAATATCGCGACGGCGAGTGAACGGAATAGGATGCTGAACAGGATTAAAAGCACCGCTGCCCCGGCGGAATAGCTATTCCGCAAATAAGCACCCTTTTTACGAACCCCTTTTTTTATCGCGATGAAAGAATTGAATCCCCCGGCTGGGCGGTACCGTTCCTCATGCTCGAACTAAATTCAACCGGCACTCGCGCGAGACAGAAATCAGCGAATCCCCGAACACCGCGCACCGGTCTCACCTCCCAAACGGAAAATAGACAAAAGAAAACCGATCTAACGTTACCCCCAACGACCAGACTTCGATCACTCCCGCCGTTGCTGACGGTTGTGCTATCTCTGATCCACCCCGACAGACACAGAACACCGTCTACGAGATCGTCTCGGACATGAGCACGCGACAGGATACGCTGGAGGAGCGTCTGGAGGGCGTGGAGAGCCGTCTGGCCGGCCTAGACGAGAAGCTGACCTCGTTGCAGGGTCAGCTGGAGCTGCTGCCCGAGGTGTTGACCCGCTGCTTGGCCCAGCACGCCGAGCGGATGGAGCAGCGGCGCAACTTCCTCCACCCGGACACGGCGGTGGCGATCGCGACTTCCGCCGGCGGTGGCGGTGGCGGCGGCGGCGGCGGCGCCATCTCCTCGGGGACGAGCCTGGGCGTCTCCGGCGGCAGCGCGTCCGCACACCACCCTCTCGCCAGTCTCTCCAACTCGCCCCTCTTGCCGCACTCGCGTAGCGTGCCGAGCGCGCCCAGCACCATGTCCCTACACCCGTGGCCGGTCAGCCCGGTCCTTCCCCCCGTCTCCAGCCGCACGCCCCACCTGGTGCCGGAAACCGGCAGGCATCATGGCCTCAGCCACTCCGCCACGGTGACCGCTACGACCTCGCAGTCGGCCACCAGGCTCACCTCGCAGGCCGGCATGGGTGGGCTAGGCAACAGCCAAGGCTCGGACACGTCGGCGCACAGCTGAGTCTCGTCTCTGCAGCCGCAGCACTCGTACTAAGGCCCCTCCTGAGGCCGGTTTCCGCGTATCACAGACTGCGGTCGGCGCGCCACCGCGGCGCACGATCGGTATATAAGTTATACTGCCGGGTTACAAATCGCACTGCGATCGAACACGACGGTCGGTCGACCGGAGGTTCGCTTCATCGCACAAACGAACGTCTGATAAGGTAAAAAGATGAAGAAACTCCCGTCTAGAGCGGTGTTTCCCCCCACGTCTACGTCGGCCACGTTTGCGCCCGGTCCACTGTAACAGGCGGGTTCCCGCGGTTTTTACCTTCGTCGCACAGCCTGCGCGCTCTCTCTCGTCGGTGTTTTCGCTGAAAGAAGCGGAGGGATTCGAAGTAAAAGAGACGCGCCGGTAGCAGGTTTCAGACGGTTTCAGACGCGGGTTCCCCGGTTTCCCCGGCCCGCCATATACAGTGGACTCCGCGCACAGACACGTAAATTAATACGTTCGCGTTTCGAGAAATTTCCCCCTCGCGACTGACGATTGTTTTGGGGAGCCACGATAACGGAGCGGTAGCTCGAAGCCTCCTACGTTTTCTCTCTTTTCTACGCAACGCGAGACACTTTCTTTTCCGTTCTACGGCCTGTGATTCTCGCTCTCGCATGGACCACAGCCCGGGGGTGTGATGATAGTCGGGTGCTACGTGGAGAAGCATTGCTCTAAGTGAGAGTTCTCTGTGTGGTGTGTGACCAAATTGCGATACCGCGGTCTGTCTTTCGTGTGAAACTCGTCTAACGATGGGCCTTCTTGCGTCCTGCGCGTACCTACGAGTTCCTCCCGTAACGAAGTCGGCGCGCCCTCGCAATTCGGAACTGCGTGCGGAGTATCGCGCGCGATCGGGAACGAGAAGATAGGAAATACCGGGGGGGGGGGGGNTCCGAGCGCCACTCTAAGCGTGTTCTTATCATAGTTATCACCGATCACACGGCGGTTTACCTTTCCCGCACACACCCGAACTCCTCGAGCATTTACTCCCGTTTACCGAAAAATTCCCCCGATTTTCTGCCCCGAAATAGCAGAACCCACAGGTCGGCGAGCGTCGTCGCGAGAAAAAAGAAAAAACAACGGCGCTGTCGACGACACATTCGATCATTCGTACAAACGGCGTTTCGTTCGGAATCGAGGGGTCCACTCAGTTATATTAGAAGTAGCCATCATACCCGGTCATGTCTCCTCCCCATTCGTGTCCACCCTTCGGTCGCCCACATCAATCAGCCGTTCCTACTTAATCCCTTCCAGTGGCCGACTCTTCCCTTGCCGATTTCAACGAAAGTACGCGATCAAGAGGTCGGGGTTATACACGAGTAGACGATTTAAACGGTCAAGGGAATTCGAAGCGAACCGCGGCGTAGACGAAGAATCGGCGCGATCGGCCGGTCTATTGATCGATCGGTCCCGCGAAACGGAGGCGAGAAGGCGAGGAACTCTCGAGGTACGCGCGGCTTCTTCCACTGGCTGCGCGCTGCTCCCCTGCCCAACTTGCGTGCCTGAATAACTGTTTTCTTAATAACTAAATGTACATTCGAACACAGGAATTCCACCTTGTATCTCTGTATACCTCGTGAAGAGCGCGGACGGGCACAACGTGTGTGTGTGTGTGTACAAGAAGAGCATGTGCGGACGAGGATTAGCCCGGGGGGGGGGGGGGAATCAAGCCGGCTATTAAAGCCCGTGTGCGATCAAGTTAAACTGTCCTTTTCCATGGTAGTCGCGGACTGCTCAAAAGGTCCCCCACTCCAGTTGCGGAGTGCCGAGTGCCCGTATTCATACCTCACGTCCCGAGCTAAGCGTGACCGTCTGCTTCCCGGCTCGAGGTAACTTTCTATGACGACCCTCGTACGAGGTAAGCGAACAACCAAGTGGCATAGCTGCATAATTAACAACCCCCTGTCGTTTCGGTGGACGACCTGTACCGGTGAATTAATATCTCGCTTCGATTAATCATACGGCGGTTAGATTCGGCCGTTTCTCTCGAACGAAACGCCGGGAACACACGGTCACATTCAACGATACCAATACGGGCTTGATTCGCGTTGATTACTTTGCCGACTTTTACGCCCCCAGCTTGCTTTCCCTCTCTTTCGTTTTTCGTTTACCGCTTACCACCCCTCGGCCTACTCATCGGTGAAGTGAGAAATTGACGAGGTCATTGATGAATTACGGCGTAAAACCGGAGGACATTTCTGCCCTGTTGGACGGCACCTGGAGACGCGCTTTAAGAGCCGGTGCGAACCCGAGCCGGGTGTCCGCAAAACGAATAGAGGGAGAATGCAAAGTGATCTTATCCGCTTTAACGTCCGTAGGTTACATAGGATATTATATTGTTAATGTATACTTGTACATGGCGCACGGGTACAAAAACAGCTACGTTTCCATTGAGGGGAAGAGGGAGGGGGGTTTGAAGATTTTTTATAACGGGGCAGCTATCGCGCGAAGAGTTAGCGCGGTGCGCGGGCGGGTAGGCTTAATTAAACGGATCGACCAGACAATGGGAAACTACTTATTTGCCAACGACTTCCCGTTCGGAGGCGTCCACCAGGCTTTTTTGTTCACCGTGTCTCGAATGTCCTCATGTTGATTTCCGATCGCATGGAAACCGGCCCATGTACGAAAAGTAAACGCGAGTTTCCCCGGAAAACTTTCCACGTTATCTCGTTTCATCATCATTTTCCTTTTTTGTATTATTCTCACGTTTTACGTTCTGTAAGTATCGTGTTGCGTGACAATGATTAAATTCTTTTTACAAAGTTCGAGGTGCAATTCGGAGAAGTTGAAGTCTCCGGTGGTGATTTGGCTCGGGAGAAACGGTTATTTCGTGAGCGAAGAAGCCTGGTGCGTCGAAAGTACAGGGTGTCCCGAGAAGAACCGAATGCGAGGTTGACAATCGATCGACTTCAGATCCGGAGAGCCTGGATATATCCAAGTGTTGTTTGGTTTCTTCCGGAACACGATGTACATTTGCTATAATTCGCGGCCATAACGCAGCGCGTATGTTCATTCTTTCCGGCGCGATTTGTCCCGAAGATGTTCAGATCTCAACGCACCGGCACGACGGTGTTCGTTAGCGCAACCATAACCGTATTGGTCGACACACGCGACAACAGAGATTTTATCGAGGTTCTTCAAGGCGAGCTCGAACAACTCTGATCCCTTTGGTGCGGGAACCGGACGTGAAAGTTTCTAGAACACGTGTGCGAGATACATGAATTAGTTAAAATTTAGACCTTACCATTTACTCCCCGCAAAACAGAGGTGGATCAAGAAAGAAAGGGTTAGCACGTACTCGTTTTATATAAGAATAAAATCGCTTCTTTTCTACGAGAAACATTTCGTTCCAGTCAGGGAAAATTCCCCCCATTCATTTGGTCATCTCTAATTTCCCCCTCGGTTTATTTTGTACTCAGTACTTTAGCGTTAGCCCCATAGTGGATTAGTCGTTAGTGTTAGTCCTTTAGCCGTTAACAGCATCCAACTTATTCGGATTTAACTGATAACCTCATCAATTGCTATTAATTAATGTCGCAGAAGGGGAAAGATCGGTCGAGCCGCCTTCAGTATCTTCGACCGTTCGTTCACACAAGAAAAAGCTCACGCGGAAAAAGCTCACTAAACGCGGATAAAGCTGGGACCTGGTTTGTCTTGTCCGTCATCGTTTCATTTCGAAAGCGTAGTTTCGCGGCTGATCGCAACGCGAAACGGGACCAAAACAGACACAATTTTCACAACGTTCTCATACTGTCCCTTTTCTCTTCCGCCTTTCTCTCTTTTCACTTTTCCCTCACTTTCTTCTTTTCCTCACAGTTGGGCAGACTTTCCATCTAACGAAAGAATCTATGTAACGATGAGAAACAATACTTTGCTAATCTTGGTTAAATTAAAAATTCACTCGAGAATAGAGATATCTTTCTATTCGGAAGTAAGAAAGATACTTTCTTCGCTTTAAAAAAATGTATGCGTTGTTATGAAATATTTTATTTATTTTTTTATAGTTTCTACGCTCGGATAGATTATATGACGGCAATCCTGTAGTGTAAAGGTGATTAGACGTATTAATATAACGAAAGGATTCATAGGGATTCTCCTCTTTTTCCATAATTAAAAAGGCTGTGTTAAACTTTTAATTAATTTTATGATAACCTTTAACTATTTGACTTATTGTTAGCCTGAGAATTATTCAAAGAACTATTTATTCGCGGATAGAGGTGAAAGAGATATGAAAAATGTATTAGGAAGCTTTCTTCTGTAATGCATAGAACGCTTCGCCTTCGAATAGAAAAGGAAAAAAATCGCCTCTTGTCACATAGAATAAATTTCCATTCGGAATTCAAACAAAAAAGTTATCTCGCGCGTGGGAACGAAGATAACTCTTTTCATTTATTCGATTTTTTTCACCCGAATGAAATTTTCAATCGAGTATTGTCCAACTCATCTGTTTGTTTCCCTGGTTTTCGTTAATCGATCTTTCCTGGACTTTTCCGGCGCCCCCCTCCCCCCTTCCTTTCTTCGTCATCCTTCTCTTTGTTTTACATGTTTTACTTTCCCCTACCACCTGTTTACATCCTGTTCAAGAAGCATTCCTCTTTCGCGCGCGACTAAACGCACTGGACACGACAACTCTACGATATTTTTATATAGATTTCTTAAAAGTGCATTATGGTGCCAGGAAGACCACGCCAAGTATAAAAACGTAAAAATATAAAACGGTTTCAATATTGGATCCTTAGGCGATAGACACCGATTCTATGATATTGTTAGTACGTAATAACATGGATATATAGATGATTACCGAATTCTTCGACGTAGTGAAGCTACGTGAGGCCACTTTCATGATAAAGGAAACGAATGGAAAAAGGAAAGTCAACCCGGAACGAAATGCATTCGTCGCGAACTGCGCTTAGAGCGCAAGCCTGAGAATATTGGACCCGGAGTTATCAATTCTTGCATTCGCAGATCTCCGTAACTATGGTCGCTTGAAACACCGTGGGTTCTTAACGTTTTAACTTGCGGGAAAAGCACCGAATTCCTGGAATTTGGAATTTTCGAAGCTTTCATTACTGTGTACGCTGAAGTTCTGGAAAAATTCTGTGGAATTAGATCTGTGAAAGTTTCAGTTTTCGAAATTGCCGAGCCACACGATGTGTCACGATCGAACTTAACGGAAACTGTTCGCTTAGAACACGGGATTCTTAAAAATCGGAGGTCTCTCGGTATTATTTCTGATTTAACGGAGTATGTGGGACTGGTTTTTCATAATCTCAAAATGTTGGATCCATGAACTTTCAAATTCTTAAACTCTTAGGTTCGTAGATCGACGGGTTCCGAAATTTCGATTTAACGTACACGAACGCGGAAAGTGAAAGTCCCCTTTTGTTCCTTTCACTGCGTTTGTCGCAACAACTTATCAACTGGGATCGCAAACGATCGGTTTCCGGCGCGATGAGGATTGCATTAACACTTTTTTAAAGGCCAATCGCGACGTGATATTTCCCACGAGGGGCGAAAACATTCGAGGGAGAGAAAGTCGAGGATCGAACACGGTGATCGATTGAACTCTTTACACGCAATTAGCTAACGGTAAAATAAATGAGACAAAAAATAAATAAATAAAAAAACAGAAAAAAGTGAAGTGCGCGCGAGCGCAGTCTCGGGCGAATTTATATGAGCATTACGGTTATTACTATCTATATTCGTTTATGATTGTTATTGTTATAATTATTACGAATTATCGTCACGACGATAAATAACGGTAGCGTTTAAACGGTTTTAACTCTCAGACACTTTACGGAGCTCTTATACCAGCATTATACCTAGCGGGCTGTCGCCGTGTAACTGTTACGTAAAATGACCAACAATTATTAAAATAACGTATTACCTATTAATCTATAGGGCGATCTATAGCGACCATGTATTAAGGAAACGTTCTTTTTAACGAATTCTCTCTCTCTCTCTCTCTCTCTCTCTCTCTCTCTTTCTATCTCTATCTCTCTTTCGATATTTGGAGAGCATTCGAAGAACACACATAAGACGCAGCGTAATATGCATTGTTGTTAAACTCGTGCTGTTAGAATATCGTCGCCATCGTCACTACGGTCGTTCAGACAACCTGAAAAATCTCCAAAATCTTGTTTACCATTCGTACGTTTAATCTCATTAGAAATATCTTCGTGCAATTTGTTCGTCGCTCGACAGTATCGTCGATTTGAAAGATCCAAGTCGGAGAATCCGGAACTCTGAGAATTGGCTCCTCAAATATCTCTCTTCCGATCTTGGAATTTTTGAACCTGGCACCGGGGAACTTGGGAATTTGGATTTCTTAGGTACGCATGGATCGCGTTAGAACTCGGGATTCTTCAGGAATTTCGATCGTTCAAGCTTTCGGGTATGTGCGTGCGCGTGTGCCTCTATTTCCGTCTCTATTGAAATCTGTGCGTGCCTGGTGGTGTGTCTGTTGCGTGCGTGCACACGGAGTTTGCAATCCTGAGTCCTTGAAGAATTCTGAAATTTTAGCTCCGTGTCTTGTAGCCTTACAATGAAAGTCTCGAATTTGTGCAAGTTCTTACAACTTTCTTTGAACACGCTAGCTCCACGAAATCTCGTACATATTAGAACTCGCATCTTGAGAACATCGTATGCTCGAAGGTGGGACTTGATCTCGATGGGATTTCGGTTCGTTGCAACCTTAAGTCGCGGAATTGATCTTCAAGAAATTCGAGTACTTAGAGATGTTGAGAAATTTCAATTGGTAGAGTGAAATCCGAAAGAAAAACCGCGAAATAGCTCGGGACGTCATCATCATCGCGGCGCTACGCGAGTGTAAACACAAATTTCTACCCACATATAGGGTCCTCTATAATTTTCATTATAGAGCCATCGAGATGCATCATCATCATTGCTCGCGTTATAATGCGCTACGATCTTCGCCATCGATATTCAACATCGCTGGACACTACATCTTCGCCGTTACAACTCGGTATTGTTTGCAACATACGACGCAACTATGATACTTTTCCATTTCATCACGCACATTATACCATACCATTAATAATATATTCACGATCTTGGAACAAAACGGACTACTATTAACGACTAGCAAAAGTTTTCTCCCTACAGGTTTAGGGCAATATTATAGGGGTCTATACATATATATATATATATATACATATATATACAAACATACACATACTCGCACTCGTATATGTGTATATATACATATACATATATGTATATGTACATATATATAAGTGTAAAAATACATACATATACTCTCAGTTAATATGATATCGTGTAAGTTGTTACCACTAATTAGTCTCGATTACTTTACGACGGCGGACATAGGACAAGGCACAAATTAGACGTATAAATACGTACATATATATATACATAAATATATATATATATACAAATAAAGTAAAGTAAATACATATGAGTAACTGAAAACACATTCATTAGGAAGGACGAAGGCGCACTGTTAAAGGCGTGCGAGTGCATCATCGCGGTAGAAATTTCGTAGGGCTAAAGTGGTTTTGATACTATTACGAAGCACCGAAAGCGAACTTTTCTTACGATGAGACTTATCGATATTTTTTTAGACTCCGCTAACGAATCGACTATGTCAATCGCGCGCATGCCAATCGCGGCGAACGGAACTTCGCGGCACGTTGACCGGTTAACGCGTTCCTATTAACGCTCCAGCCGATTTTCCATCTCCCGTTGATCGACTCTCAATGAACATACGTGGACTCTGAAACCTTGGTTCCTTGAAACCGAAAAACTCAACGACTTTGTACGTACCCGCAAGACTGGAAGTCTTGGGGACTTCTTGATCAGGGATTCTGGAATGTTTGATCCTTCGAGCTTTGGACATTCAGGAATGGCGCATCATGAAAATGTCGTCTTCGAACGTTTTTTCACTCTTACGACTTCTTTGAACTTCAAAGCTTCAGAATTTGGGATTTTGGTAATTTTCGTAATTTTAGATTAGAGAATTGTAGAACACGGCATTCTTGAAACAGCTGATTCTGAAAGCTAGGATTTTCACAATTGTGTGCGATTGCGTGTGCATTGTTTTTATTAGATCCTGGATATTGATAGCTTTTTTCAGTCAGGATTATAGATTCCGGAATGTTTGATCCTTAAAATTTTGGACTTAGAAACATCGGGCTCTTAGAGAACTTTGGGCGGACCCTGGGTAAGACTTTGAACCTCGACGATTTTAGATGCTGTCTTGGAACCTCGGATTCATGGATGTTCTTCCAAATTCCAACATTTATTAACACTACACTGTCAGATCGCTATCCTACGATGACCTTACTAACGTTGATTCACCAAATATCCAATAATATAACGCTGTCATTATCTGCCAATCGAAATTCCAATGAAGCACCTTTAGAAATAAAATGTAGTATAGAAAGAAACACAAGATACTGCCCGCCTATCCAGAAAGAAATGCATTGTTTGATAACAATACTTGTGTCTTGGCTAAATTTTACTTTCACTTACGTAAACGAGAAAGAAACAGAGAAATGATGATCAGTGAAAAGAAACAGAGGAGAGAAACCTTCAACATGAAGCAGATTCTTAAAGGAAATCTGTAATTTTTACAGAATGTTTGTAATTTTTTGGCGAATTACTTTAAAATCATTTCCTGTTGAATTGTGTTTAATAAGCTATAATTGAAGTGGCGGCTAAGGAAAAGAGCACATTAACGAGTAGAGCGTAACGAATATAAACGTAAAGAATAATCTTGATTTTATCTCGTAGAGTACTTTCGTGGTACAACTTCATTAATAGTCGATCGAGTTGTAATTGGCTGACAGTATTTTGTAAGACGACAAAAGAAACTTGAAATTCTCTTCACACGGTAGATCTTCGCTTACATGCGTCCTTTCTCCAGTCACCGTGTTAGTTGCTTTCTCATAAGCTCCTTCTGATTTTCACGAACACACTTCCCGAAGTCACTCGGACATTTCAGTTTACACGCGTATCCCCCGATCATAGGTCGTCCTGTTCACGCTTGTTCATACGCAAATCTCATGATGTATACCCCTATATACGATTCTCAGACTTTGTCGGGTCTGTATTCGTACCATAATCGATACTTCTCGAGACTCGTGCGATTCGCAAAGCGATCGCCTAGAGGGACGTGGGGGATCCTCCCGAAGGACTCCTACGCTGCATCTTCTGTGTATCCTTTCGATATCGAGCCGACTCAACGAGCCGAGCTCACAAAAAAGTAACACACAGGGTGTCGTGTTAGTACTTTACATCGTTGCCCAAGGATTATGTAAGCGTAGTTCGATGAACGTTGTTTGTAGTTATAATTATAATTACATTGTTTCCCGGCATGTATTCAGTTTCTCTTTAAGAAACACGCAATTATAACTGTAAATTATAATTGTAAATCCTGGAAAGGTGACGATCTTCAGTTTGAAATTTCGATTCTCGCAATTCCAGCTCACCGGGAGCTGGGATCCTCGGGGAATTCCTTGTCACTTGGCATTTACTTGCAATGCAAACTTCAGTGTCCTCGGAGCTCTGGCGTTTAACAATTTTCGAGATCGTGAATCAATGTTGATTTAATACGTCGAGCATACAAATTGAAAATTGCGGATCGTTCTAAAAGACACAGACGTTTGGAACTTAAAGCCCTCGGAACCCGACTCTTTGAGTTCGCGCGTTCTCGGAGCTGTGAGTTCGTGGAACGAGGTACCTTGCACCTTGAAAACCTTACACGAGCTCCAAGAGATCTCGAGAATCTGGAAATTTTTGGCAAACTCTCTCGGATATTTCTGTATGCTTGCGATTTAATTATAATTTGTAACTGTAATGTATAATTATAACTATGTCACGTCGAAATGGAATGCTGTCGGTTGTTGTAATGACGTTTGTGACGATCGTCGAGACAGTCAGGCACTTCTGTGATTCCTAGACTTGAACGATGTAACGATATTGAGTTTGTCACTTAACAAAAATTCACGCGAATGACAGTGCTCGTCCTGCGTCAGGACACGGCGGTAGCCGAGGTCCCGGCGAAGAAGTTCGTTTTTCGTGACTAGCCATTCGAGCTTGTGCCAACTCGTTCGCGAGACTTAACTCTTTGAATACCGGACAAAAAGCAGTTCCCATTCGTGTGTAATGGCTACGTAAATCACATGCTTGTAAAAATTTCGGATCTAATGTCGATCATAGCAGTTCCACTATTTTGACAAATTATTGAATATTATTTTCCTCACTTTCATCGTCTACTTGGAATCTCTAAAAGCACGTTTTCTAAGATGAAATCTTTTAGTCGTGCGCATCTGCGTATATATATAATGCTTTGTCATTTTCATATTAATTATAGTCTGTTTCAAGCTTTGTTGGAACTCTCTTCACGAATATCTCGAAAAGATTAGTTTGAAGAATTTGTGTTCGTTAAGATCTTTCAGCTCGCTCTCATCGGTTCTGTTAGCCAGTCAAATCCTCACCTGCAATTCCGAAACACATCACCCGCGAAACAACGGCACAGAGAAATAATACAAATATGTTACAGAAATTCCAAAAGAGTGTATTTCAAGGGTGAAGTCGATTCGCTGCTAACTACAATTAGCGTCGGTTACGACATGCGATTATGATCACTATTAATATTTTTAAGGAGTAAGGAAGAGCGCTATCGTTCGCGTTGCTTAATCTAAATGAACAAATCCCACGCAACGAATCTTGAAAGTAGTCAATATCTAATCAATTCCAAGGATAGGATGAACTTAGAGGATAATTAAATCGAAGAGAAGGACGAAGAGGGAAGCGTAACCCCAATAAATTTGTAAGCGAACGGGACGTTTCGACGGAACGATAAATATCTTCCATTAGACTTCGACATCAACGGCAGGAAAGCGTTGTGACGAGTTTTGCCATACATTGTGGGGTGCAATTACGCGAAGTATGTACATACGTCACGTGTATTAATTATAATAGCGACGACAGGAACGTAGCGCATATTTTTAAAGGAGAGAAAATATACGAACGCCATGGCACTAAGCGATCGATTGAATTGCGATCCCGCGTTAAAAATAGGGCCCGGTCGATACTCTAAAAACTAGCGTAATCAAGCTGATCGATCACTATTTACGAGGGAGGGAACGCGCGTATGTAACTATACGGTGTCTATGAACCAACTCGTTTTCATGCCGAAAACAAATAAATTTGCAAGACAGGAAGGATGCGTTCTGGCGTTTTTATTCCCCATCTATCGATCCCCACAGTCAACGTTATAGTGCTCGCTTTTGGAGTCAAAGGGATGCTCCAAGTACACACTATATATTATCTAGTAAAGCGGTAGAGATATATCGCGAATCATTTTCATGATAATGACGATAATCCCGATTTTAGAAGACTACGCAATTGAAAGATGTTTCTCTGTAATGATTAGAAGTTTTTATATTACAACAAGTCGTATTGTGCATTTCTTTTCGTAATGAGCGTTAGTTTCATTGAAGTTGGTCTTTTCTTAACTCTGTACGATGTAATCAGAGGAAAATTATGACCGCCGCTGGTCACGTGAAATTTCCCTAATCAATAGATGCCGTGGACAAAGCAAGGAAAAAGTCATTATTTTACAGCAGAGAAGAAGAAAAATAAAATAACGTAAGAAATAACACAAGAAAATATAAAATATAGCCGAGATGAAATGAGAAAGATAACGCTCTCTGCTTGTTACAATAAGTTCTGTATTCAGAGGAATGTGGGGATTGGCTGTCGAACCAGCATGAAGAGTACGGAGAGGAGCTGCCGTCAAGTTGATATAATAAACAATTTCGGTATCTTTTCAATTTAAAAACAGGGATTAACTTTCGTGCTTCTTGAGAATGTTGAGTTAAACGTTCATACGTATTTTGCTTGCTCTTGGATTTATTTTATCGCAGTCTCGCCAAAGTACAATTGGCTGGTATACCACAAGAATTTACGCATGGATACTTATATGGACAACTTTTTTTCAATCTTTAGGTTACTGAAGACCGCAAAAAGTTTATACGTCGAACGAAGGGCAAAAGAAAATGGGATCGCAGTATTAATAATAATGGGATTTTTTTCTTATCTAGGAACACCGGCGTAAATCAAGACACACGATAATGTCTCGGCCAGATGCAAGACGCGCATTTCTTTCACGAATCAGTGGCTTGATTTACGACTTGCGTCTGGGTGTGCGATATAACGATCTGACAAAACGATCCTGCCGCTCCGGCTTTCCACCGTAGAGAATCTTGGATTATTTTTACCAAGGGGAGATATACTTTCGCAATGAAATCACAAGTGTAATTTTAGTCCCCTGACATAAATCTCAACATAAAGTAAATTTATGAAGCGCTATATAATTAATCTTCCACACATTGTTCATAAATGCACAAGAAACTACAATTATTTGCAAGATCTCTTTTCGTTACATTCTGATGATACAATAAAAGATCATGTTTTCAAGTCCTGTTGATTCGTGACTACTTCCTCCTGCGCTTCTGCCGTCTTCGCCGGTTCTTCTCGAATTACGGCGTCCGATATCTTGGTCGTGTTCTCGCTGAGGTTAGCCTCGAATGTCGACCAAGAACTGCTTCTCCGATCTGGGGATCTCGGCAAAGACCAAGAACTGCTACTCGACTTCCGTTTAGGCGATTTTGCTCGTGTGATTATGATGGAGGGTGATCTGCCGCCGTGTCTCTTCTTGTAACGATTTCTGGAGCTGCCGCGGGATCTGGAACGACTTCTGGATCGCGATTTCCGTTTGGATCTCGACCTGCGCGTTCTGGACCGTGACTCGGACCTGGTGCTGCGACGCCTGCCACGCGAGCCGCTGCGTCTTCTGCTGCGCGACCTGGAAGCGCTTCTGCGCTTCGTCTTCGATCTCGACCTCGACGTCCTTCTCCTCGAATTAGACCTGCTTTTCGATTTTCGCCGACTGCGCGACCTGGAGCGACTGCTGGAGCGCGATTTTCTCCTGGAACGAGAACCGCTGCGTCTCCTGCTGCGAGATCTGGAAGAACTTCTGGTTCTCGTCTTGCTGCTCGACTTAGTTCTCGAGGCCGACCTACTCATAGACTTTCGGCGCGACTTCGATCCCCGCTGCTTCGAGTCTTGATTAACTATGTGCGTAAAGTACTCGTAATAATCCTCGTTGTACAAGTAAGGATTCGTTAACGTGTATGAGCCCATGTCACATCGTGGAAAGTATCTTCGACCTCTGCGCTTACGATAATGATTCGCCATTGGCCCTCTCAGCATCTGTGCTCCCGGATACCTCGACATTGGTATTCTCATCACTTGCATTCCTGGCGACATTGGCGGATATCTCTGCATCGGTATCCTCAGCATCTGCATGGGATCGTAGGCGTCGGCGTAAGGAAGAGTTGCGTCTGAAACAACAGCATCTTCAATCGATGTCGTCATACGACGCCCACACGTGTTACTTAACTTCATTATATATAGTTGTACGTTAATAAACAGATCTCGCGCGGTTAGGATTTACCTGTCGGCAAAGACGTGTTATTCTGAGTTAAGACGCTCTTGAGCTTTTTCTTGTTCGCTTCCTCGTCTGAGTCTTCCGACGTGCTACCTGACCCAGAATCGTCATCCTTTCTTCGCTTTTTCTGCACTTTCTTCCGTTTCTTCTGCAAATAATCGCGACGCTAATGTTTAATAAAACGTTTGTAATTAAAGTATCAAGAAAGTCTGATTGAAGCAAGTTACTGCTGCAAACACAAGCCACTCAACAATTGTACCGTGGTTGCTAAAACCACGCAATTAGTTGCTTTATATATATTATTACTTAATTTGGTTGGCCCGCCATATTTCTGTGCGGGCCAACCAGACAGTTTTTTTCTGCGCGATAATGAATTTTATGCAAGACAGAATATTTGACGTGAAGTACTTTTTTCTTTTTCTCTTTCTTCACTTTCTTCTTCTTGGCATCTTCCTTCTTGTTTTTCTTGTCATTTTCCGAATCTTTACTTGCGTTTTCGCTCCCTTGGTCGCTTTTCTTCTCATCCCTTTTCGTTTCTGCGTTCATATTTTGGCCTAATTTAATCTCCTTCTTCTCCACTTTGTTCTGCAATATTGCAATGCCCATTTACAACGTTACCGACAAATAATTCCGACTTTTCACTTAATTCTGCACTTTTAATAAAGATTCTGATCGCATATTTTTCATTACGCACCTTTATCCTATCAAACAATTCATCTAGCAAACGGATGCTTTCCAACTGCCGTTGAGCTTTTGTTAATTTCTGTTCTTCTCTGGCAATTTTCATGGACACTTTGTCTTCCTCTTGCTTGCGAAACATCTTAAGAGCCTTCCGCTTTCGTTTCTCCTCTCGATTCTGTAGTCGGTCCACCTTCGCCGCCGAATCTGCCTCCTCTTTTTTTCTAAGATAAAAACAGAGATATAGAAAAATTGGAGGGACAATTCGCCATCTGTGGAATTCATCTCATGATACATCGTATATGCTTACCTTTGTTCCTCTCGCCGTTTCTTTTCTTCTTCTTCTTTCTTTCGCAGCTTCTCCGCCGCCAAATTGTCCTGCGCTATCAGACGTTTCCTCTCGAAACTTCGATGCGACACCGAATTATCATTCATGTGTTTGGTCTTATCAAAATCGACCTGTACGAGATCGGATCCATTGTATCACACAACAAATGGAACCAGTAAAATACAGCCTCGATAAAATTCAAATTATTTCTCAACATTAACGGAAACATTTTCCTAAACTGTGTTCCAAAACCCTACTCGACGGGTGGAACAGCATTTAATTAATCAATCACGATTAAGAAACTGTTGTTCTGTTTTCTCCTGATTGGTAAATTAAATGCTCTACTCGTCGAGTAGGAAAGTTTTGGAACGTAGCCCGAAAGATGCACAGTGACATTCTAACGGTTTAGACATCGACATTTTTCACCGGTTGTACCTTTATCGTTGCGGTTAGCGAGTTTTGCCCGTCCTTTTTCATCAGCTTCATGCCGCGCATGGCGTCCATCGCCCTGACGAAGTCCATGTATTCCACGTACTGCACGTACGCGTCAAAATATATCCCTTCCTCGTAACTGAACTTGTGGATGTTATTGCCAAGGCGCATTCTAGATCTGTAAGGATCTGCGGCGGGCACGTCGACTCTTCTCAACGTGCCCCATTTAGAGAAGATTTTCGTGATCAACGGCTCGCTCGGAGTTTCCGTGCCCTCTTCGGTGAACCATTTAACCGGCAGACCAGAGATATGAATAGTGTCCGGCCTTTCGCCAGCCTTCAGCTCGTTCATGTGTTTTGCGTCCCTGAAGTAGGAGTCCCAATTGTGTCTGGTCGGAAAGTCGTCCTTCGCTTCGGCCGCACGAACCTTAACGTTGAAGACATTGAGTTATGGCCCTTACGGCGTCTCCAGCATCGACGATAGCGCAGGGTCGGAGAGCGATAGTATTGAATGAATGAGTCGGGGCTGCGAAACATCAAGCGTATACTCGACCGTAAATGCGATACCTTGAGAACGCTTGCAAAGCCGGCCAGTTTCAAGCGTTGCAAGTCCAGCCTGGCCAGCACCCTCGGCAACCTGCATCGATCCCGCAGGTCGCCTTCCAGTCGGATAAACTCCAGGGTGCTCTTGGCCACCTTCAGGGACGCAAACTCGTCCGGCAGTATAAGCGCACGTATCTTCTCCATTACTTCCCATGTTGATATCGTTTTTCCTGTTTATAGCGCAGTTAAGTTTCTGTAAGAAGTTAGCTTTACGAGGCGATCGTTACAAGTGCTCGTGGTTTCGCACGGGACCACTTGAGATTTCTTTCTTCCATCGGTTGAACGATATGCAATTTCCCTCTTGATTGAGATTGTCGAATGCACGAGAGCGCGAGAATGCGACTGCGACGATGCAACGAACCCGTTGTATCGAAGAGAATTTCAAATTAACACAGGCAAGATACTTTGATCTGTTCAATGGATACCAAAGAGAATTAGAGAAGGGTCGGTAAGTGACAATAAGGGCCGATCGAAGTTTAAACGCAGCCTTGAGGGATATCGGACAAGTTAGAAGTGAGCATCCGCACACATACCTGGATACGATACAGCATGAAAAAATTACGATCAATGCGTTCGGCAGAAAAAAGCAGCTTGATAAGCGCTTCGCGCTGTGCCGCCGGCAGCAACTGTTGTAGGACTTTCTGCTGAACGACACACCGGCGGTTTACGCTTCGCCAACGTGTTTGCTGACCGATCGCCATCTCTTCCAGCATACTTTTCATACGCTGTACCGTTCAGTAAATATGTTGGGGCTGCATAAATTACTAAGTGTCGTCCACAGCGGGAAGTCTTGTAACAATTGCAAAGCTGCCAGCAGCGTAGCGGGAAGCGTTCACCAGCTGATTTTTCTGCCGAACGCACAGTCAATGTAATAAAACAGAAGAAATATACTTCCCTTACTATTGATTGACTTAGTGATAAGTTTTCTATCGAGAATGCATGCAAAGTACATTTCTAAAGGAGAAATATTAAATAATGTGTCTGTTGATATTCAATCGATCAAACAAGTAATATCAAAGTTACATAAAGTACCAATCTCCCTTCGAATCTCCAAAACATTACAAAACCTTTTCTCGAGGGCTGAAATCCTTTAAGAACCAAATTATATATTTGGGAACTTTTGTAAGTGGTATTTTCCTTTAAAACTACTTTAAAATCTTAGGGAAAATTCATTAGAAAAAAAAAAAACATTCTTATATGAGTCCCAGGAACCCACCAACACAGGTGTGATGTTTAAACACACAAGCTTATATTCTGAACTCTCTTTTATCGATAAAAGTGCACCTAAAAGTGGCATAAGAACTTTATCGAAAAGCCACATTAAAGTATTCTTATCGATGAAAGAGAATTCGTAACACAGGCCAATGTCTGATCATCACAATCGCAATGATTAGAAGTTAAAAGGACAAAGAATAGTAAAATAATTCTATTGATATTTTCAAGTCTGTCAGAACCTTCACTCTGAAATAAACGAGTTGCCCCTGCCGCATTGAGGCTACGTCCCAATATTCATCGCCAGTGCTGAAGATCCATCGTACGCAAGGCGAACAGTAGATTCAGCACTGAAATCGGCGATGAATTTTGGGACGCAAGTTGAGTAGAAGCGGAAAGAATAACAGAGAGCCAAAGAGCAGAACAGAAAGGTTATAAGTCGAACTTGCGAGAAGGAGGCGACAGAGACTGAAGATGATGTTTTACCTGGTGTCTTCAGTTGGGGTAGATTGACTGACACGTTAACTTTGGCAAGTGGTTTCAGATAAAGCGAGCGTGGTGGATATAGAGGCACGATGTCGCTCAGATCCCTACAGCTTCGAAAACGATTAGCAACCTCGCTACTAGGAGTCTCACCTACCTGCTTATTGTTATCCATCGTCATCGGCTAAGAAAATCAAGGAAATACTACTACGAAGAAGACGCGAAGCGATTTCTAATCTTAATCGAGCAAACGTCTCTCATTCTGTATCCCTCTCTTTGCATTACTCTTATGACAAGCTGGCAGGATGAGAACGTCTCAGTAGGGAGGTTGCGTCGAGCGAAGCTAGCGAGTAGCGTTCCGGTGCCGATGATATTCGCCGCATTACACGATCGCGCGCCGCTGTTCGATGGGCGAACACAAGTATATGTGGGTATCAACGAGATGTCATGGATAATTTTCGCGGACGTTCTTCGATGCGGACACAAAATGCACTATTCGCGTTATCTCTCTCCTTGCGCGCGCGCCGGAAAATAGATCTTCGATCGAACGTGATACACAGACACGCGACACCAGCGGCAATGACTTTCGCGTCTTTCAAATGTGCCCGTCAGTGTCGCCAATCCTATGGAATTTCCGTGGGAATTTTTCCGAGAGGGAAATTCCAAGAAATCGAAGGATTCCAGGCCAACTTGTAGAACCAGTCTGTTACGCAATTTATCTGTCACTTGTGTTCGGAAAATTCATTCGATAAAGAAAACGCGTTCTTCCTATATCACAGATTATATGAGACGTTAGATAGTATATTCCCTTCTAAAGTCCGACACTGAGAGCGCCACTTGCGGAATGCTGCCGTACTACTATTGAACGGAGAAGGGTTTTCGAGGCGATACCGGGTCGAGCGAAGGCGCACGTCAAAATGTATTCGCATATTCTCTCAGGACGCGCGATGCTCTCTGTTCGAACGATTTCCCTCGAGTCTATGTGTCCTTTTTCTACTTACAAGCGTAACATCATCATTCCGCAGCGTTCATCTCTCTTTGTTTGCACGATGCGCTCACGATTCTCGTCACGCGCGTCCTAAACTAGGAGGAAGGCTGCCGATGGTTCCGAGGCTGAAATTCTCATTGGCTGGCGGGCAGCGCCCAAGAGAACGCGAACGGCGCCATTTGTTTGGACGCGCTACGGAGTCGCTCCGTGTTGAAGGAAGGCTCAGCGAGAGAAAGGATCGGGGGCCACACGCTCGGAGGAGAACGGCGACTATGAGCTGATTCCCGATTGACGCATTCACGAGGATCATGCTGCGAGGAACGATCAGCGTCGCTTCGCGAATCGATAGGAACGCACAGCCGCCTCGTTCCAACGGCCTTTGAACATTCGGTGTCTCTGTTCGCCCCGATCCTGAGGAAACGAAGACGTCGACGAGCGGGCTAGAATGTCTCTGAGCGCGAGCGCGGAGAATTTGTCGTCCGAGGGACAAGTGAGTGGAATCCTCTCTGATTGCCGACGAAGATGACTCCCACGCGACTCACTTCCCGCTGCCACACCTGTTTCTTCGTAACACAAGTCACGTTTTGTGCAATCATTTATCCTGTGCTCTTCGCGTGGCATAACTTGGCATAATCTAGTCCGGATGAGGCTTTACACCCGACCGAAGACGCTTCACTTCACTCGAAGCGGCTCGATCGAGCGATCACAAGGCATGCACGCATTTTTACGCACGTTTCATCATCCTCAAGATGCGAGGAAAGTTTGCACCGCTAGTCCCTCACGTCAGATCACGTTCAGCAGCGAGCTTGTGTTTGGGTGAAATAGTTCATTCCGCCTGTATAGGCGCAACGCAAGTTTTCACCGGTCTGTTGTTTCAATTCTCAATGGGTTCCATAGGGGAATTATTCTGTATTAACTTTCTTTCTCTCTCTGTACTGGATGAACAATCAAGCGTCAATCAAGCTGGAATCATCCCTATCTTTTTTCATTCTTGATTAATTTGGGAAATCTCCACCTTTCTTATGCTGCATTCATTTGGAGCACAAGATGGAAGGGGATATATTTTAATATTTTACATACCTCATTTATATCTCCAATACTTATACAAACATAAACCAACGTCCTTGTGTTATTAACTATTAAGTGTCAAAGTAAATGACCATCTGGTATTCTTTGCGAACAAGTACTCAAACTTGCTCTAATTCTTTGCGAACGAGTATTCAAGCTTGCTCTAATTCGAATGTGACTTAACCTGATAATTATGCAAAACAATTATTTCCTCTAATAATTATACAAATCTATTTCCACGCACGGTTATGGCAAGATCTATGACAATGCTTGACTAATATATATAAGTGATTTTGCGTGCGAGGTGGTATTACAAAATACGATATTTTGCAATGTTCACCAGAACAGCGAGAGATGGAACATGTGTCTGGAATTAGCGCTGGAGGGCGAACGCCTGTGCAAAGCCGGCGACTGCAAGTCCGGCGTGGCGTTTTTCCAAGCTGCGATCCAGGCCGGCACGGACGACCTACGGACGTTGAGCGCGATCTACAGCCAGCTGGGCAACGCGTACTTTTACCTGGGTGACTACGTCAAGGCGATGCAATATCACAAGTTAGACCTGACGCTGGCCAGAAACATGGGCGACAAATTGGGCGAGGCCAAGTCAAGCGGGAACTTGGGCAACACGTTGAAAGTTATGGGCAAATTTGACGAGGCCATGATATGCTGCAAGAGGCATCTGGAGATATCCAGAGAGATCGGAGATAAGGTAGGCATATCGATACGTTTACAAAAAGGAAGGAAATATGAAAACGTTCTGCGAAACTCGGCACTGTTTTTTTTTTTACAAATTACAAGACTACATATGTCTCAATAAACACTGACATAACATCAATGTTATAATTTCCCATTCAATAATGTAAGTACGATAATAACGCGCGGGGTTATGTAACAATTGCATTGTTGAATGGGAGATTATAATATTGACGTTACATCATTGATGGTCGGCGTTTACTGGATTCTTGTTAGTCCCTGTGATTTTTCTCTCCGGAGATATTTCTCCGTTTCGAGTTATTTTCACGATTTGTTGGCAAATTTGTGCAGCTTAGCGAAGGGAGAGCCCTTTACAATCTCGGGAACGTGTATCACGCCAAGGGTAAGCAGGCGAGTAGGATAGGCCACCAGGATCCCGGTGAGTTCTCCGAGGATGTCCGGCAGTGTTTGCAGCAAGCTGTGCGCTATTACGAGTAAGAGCCCGTCCGATCCTTCGTCGCTTTCAATTCACTCCTAAACGCGTCCTATCCACGTCGAGAACTCACATACGGAAGCATGATGACGCTCCTTTCCATCTCACAGGGACAATTTAGAGCTGATGAGGGAACTGGAAGATTCCGCGGCGCAAGGTAGAGCGTGCGGTAACTTGGGCAATACGTTTTACTTACTGGGCGACTTCCAACAGGCTATTTATTATCACAATGAACGCTTAAAGATCGCCCGGGAGTTCGGCGATAAACCGGCCGAGAGGAGAGCCAACAGCAATTTGGGAAACTCGCACATATTCCTGGGGGAGTTCGAGAAAGCCGCCCAGCATTATAAGTAAATGTTACAATTTCGCTGACCTGATACATCCTAACTGAAACATATCGGTATTGATCGCAGTTTACAGGAGGAGTTTGCTCTTACTTCTCACGGTCCTCGGGATCACTGAGAAAAATTACCGGTCGGTTTTCAGGAGAACGTTGGTCCTTGCGCAGGAGTTGGGCGACCGGGAAGTGGAGGCGCAGGCGTGTTACTCCCTGGGCAATACGTACACTCTTCTGCGCGACTACCCGGCGGCCATCGAGTATCATTTGTGGCACTTGGGTATAGCCCAACAACTGAAGGACCGGGTCGGCGAAGGACGCGCCTGCTGGTCGTTGGGCAACGCGTACGCCGCGATGGGCAATCACGAGAAGGCGTTGCATTATGCGAATCTGCATCTGCACATCTCGAAGGAGCTGGAAGATCAAATGGGCCAGGCCACCGCGCAGATGAACGTCGACGACCTGCAGAAGATCCTCGGCCTAGAGAAGAGCCAGCAGGAGAGCAATAAGGAGAATCTCAACACGCAGCAGAAAGTCGCCGTGAACGCGGCGTCCAACGTCTCGGCGGCCACGCCGTGCAGATACCGGCTCAGGCGGCAAAGTATGGACAACCTGGATCTCATAAAGGTTCGTGCTAATGTTCCTTTAGGCTTCGAGGTATCACGAGATTCACAGCTATTGTGTGAGTAAATCTGATTGAATAAAACAGACGAATGAACATCCGTTGTTTGATCAGCTTACGCCCGACACCAAGCAGAAAGATCAGTCGGAAGACGTGCTGCACAAAGGCGGCAATGTCGCGTCGCAACCGTCTCAGAAAGAGGAAGACAATTTCTTCGATTTGCTGTCTCGGTTTCAGTCGGGCAGAATGGACGACCAACGGTGTGCGCTCAACACGAAGCACAACCCGAAATACCGGACGATCACACCGGAAGAGTCCGATATGGAGGATAAGTGAGTGGAAATATTGATTCGACTCTTGAAGGGCGAATAGAGGACCGTCCACTTGTTGGTGTCGCAGCGCGTTCGGTTAGACTTTTGTAATTAATCAACTGGTTTGACAATGTCACTTTGCAGAGACGGGGAAGATTTGCTAGAATTAATTGCCGGAATGCAAAGCAAACGGATGGACGAGCAACGAGTGACGTTACCGTATCTGCCAGGACTGAATACCAATCAGGATGCGGACGACTCCTTTATCGAGATGCTTGTCAAATGCCAGGTACGCGCGGAAACCATGGCATTATCACTGGGGCTCATATTAATTCTCGTTATTTGAAACATCTTATGTGAAATTTAGAGCCGAATTCGGAAAATTAGATCCCGAGTTTCCCGGCGACGATATTTTACGATACATCTGGCGTCGTGTTTGTAATCACGATTCAGCTGGAAAATTCAGAGATCTAACTGCAAATTCAAATCTGAGTATCTCACTTGAGACAAGTCTCAAGGAACGACTATTAATGCAGGTCTAAGGGCAATGGCCCGCAGGAAAATATAAGCAGCAAGAAAATTGACTAATCATAGTCGATTATTCCTCCTTATGGCTGAGAAATGATCGTTTGTAAAATTGGTCAGTTTTCTTGCCCAAACCTTACTGCTTGCGTTTCCCTGCATGTCATGGCCGTAAAATATGCCACCTCTTCCTTATGTTCTTTACGGTTGGGAAAAAGAATAATGGGTGCAAAAATCGCATATTTTAGAGTTCCCGTTTAGAGGATCAACGGAGTCCTCTACCGGCCGCATCGACGTTGCAAGACGTCGAGGAGGAAAGAGGCCGGAGGACCAACGGAAATGCTCAATCGGGCTCCACCGTGCCCGAGGAGGATCTCTTCGCCCTAATCCAAAGACTTCAAGCTGGACGAATGGAGGATCAAAGGGCTTCCGGTCCCGGCAAGGCGTGCTAGGCCCACAACAGCAGACGGACGACAGTGACTTAATGATAAGTCATCATGATACGTTCCATTCATTGAATTCCTTCGCCTTACGTATTCTCAACTATATTGCCGATTTCTTCACCGGTCGTTCACTCGTCGCGATGCTATTTTCTCGATTACTTAATAGAAAATCAAAGGCTGGTAATATCTGAACAGTCCCTGTGGCGACGAACGGCTACTACAATCTGGTTCCTGCTCAGGCGACGATTCGATATACCTGATTGCAAAAATCAGTCACGGTGTCAGAAAGGACGAATACTCTCTCTTTCTCTCAGATAATGACAGGGAAGCCGAAAGAATCAGAACAATAGTTCCCGACTGGAATAATGCAATTTTTTCGCCAGTTATCCTATTATAAATATTCAAGTATATTGAAAAATATAAGAAACTATTCTCTTTTCTCATCCATCTCTCTCTCTTTCTCTCCCGCTTACTCAGTCTCAAATAGGAAGAACGTCGAAAAAAACGGGCTGGTTTTTGCATTCAGGTCTTCGATTCCGTTCAGATAAACTTAATGGTACTTTCACGTAAACTGCTGTATCCACAACGGAGAACAATTGATATTCTCGTAATATTCAGAAAATTGACACTCAATATTCCAAGGTTGACCGATTACTAGAAGTCAGTCGTTGCAGCACTAAGATGCTATAGATTCTTTAACAATGAATCACTCTTTAGTAGCGTAGGACACCGTTACAGTCGCGATTGGTCCTTAGAGAACAGGAGGGTGAGCGAGTAAGACCTGTCGGAGTCCTCAAAGTTTTGTAGAGGTATATACGTATTTAAGTGGACGTGATCTCTCTCTCTCTCACACGTTCACAACGAGATTCTTTGAACCGCGCCTCGCTCGTCCGCCGGTGCTGCGCTACTTATTCGAACGGTCACTCCGTCACAGATCTAACCGTGTGCGGGCAGCAGAAGTGAAACAACATTACACGCAAGTAACTTACATCTAAGAAAATAGTAACGTATGCGGAAAGTGTGCTTACAAGCGAAAATATCTTACGGTAGATCCAAGCGAACGGCTAGAAGTCGAGCGACGCTCGCGTCTGCGGGTAAAGTCCAAGTCTCCGCGCGAATTCCCTATAGCGTGGTGCGTTTGCTCATCGTCTGGCCGCCAGTCGTTCGCTCAGACCCGCTAAGTGACTTATTATTCGAGAATTCATACGGCGAAAATTAGCGTAGCATTTCAGGGCTAGAGCACATACACACACATACACATAGTCGTGCGTAAAGCATTACGGGACAATGCGATAATGAACAACTTCTTTCAGTTGTCCGTCTAGTAATAATAACTGCCGTTATAGGTATTTGGCTATTCGACCGAATGAATTACTACTATTGAGTGATTTGGTAAATGTGAGCTACGTTCGATAAATAAGTTGTTCGTCAATCGTAAAGTAAATCGCGATTGTTAAGTGAATAGTGCAAACTCTTGCAGACTGACGACTTCGTGATTTCTGTGACATGCCAGTAGTTCTAGCACCGGGATTAGTATATATTGTATATCAAGGACATCGTAATAATCTGTTTCATGCAGAGCTATAATTGCGCGTGCAAAACATGTTTTACAAACACTGCCAGTTTGAGGATGTGAATTCTTTTCAGAGAGTTTGTTCGTAGTAAAACGCTGAAGGCCCCTTAATATTTACTTCCACGTTCTCTCACAAGAGCGTACTTTTATTATTTTATACGTATATACATATATATATATATATATATATATATATATATATATATATTTTGGTGCATACTTCAATTTACTTTTCCACAAGGAAAAGTGGGATTATTTTTTTAAAGAATATTACGTGTAGATATTATACAGTGGACATAAGGAGAAAGAGAGAGAAAAAGGGAGAGAGGAAAGTATCCGTGAAACCCGTAACGAATATCAGTGCCAAAGATTCTCGATACGCTAAAAAAAAAAGGACACTGTAAAAGAGCAAGAAAAGGTGGGGAAAGCCTATTGAACGAATCTCTATTGTCGTTGCCATGTGATCAATATTGTTTCTGTAAAACTTTATTCTTGTCGTAACAGAAATATTGAGGAGATTTGTGGTTGATGCTATTTGAAGTTGGCAAAAGTATTAAACGTCATTGCATTCATCCTCTCCGGATAGGAAACTAATGAGACAGCTTTCTGGCGAAGCATTTTCTTATTTTATTATAGTTAAATTAATTAGATAATATGATGGTACGTTGGCTTTTATGATTATTTGTGAAATGTCTACAACCGAATGCAAAATATATACAACCGAAAAGTGCTGTACATTTTTTTACATCGCAATGTAAAAAAGGATGTACAGAAGTTTTTAGCTGTATATATTCTGCATTTAGTTGTATACATTCTATAAATAATCATAAAAGTTAACGTGCCATCATATTATCGAATTAATTTAGCTAAGATAAAAGTATTTCTTTTTTGTATGTATTTTGCATTCACAGCTATATAAATTCCGTAAATAATTATCTTAGCTAATTACGGAAAATTTTCGAGGAACTTTATTTTTCTGTAACATAGCGATATATGCACAGCTGTTAAATTACTAACAGACTCATTTACGGACCTAAATCAAGCTGATTAGCTAATTAAGTGTACAAACATGGAGGAATGTAGCTATGACGTGTTATCTGTTCTAATGATGAAATCTTTATATGACTAATTCCGTCACGATTGAGCTGTTGACTTAACGACGAACCGAATTGCAACGACGTTGTTATTTACGCTAAAGGAGAAAGATCTATCGATTAATATACACGAGGAATAAGTTGATAATTAGTTCAACAAGAGTGCAAGAATAGAAATATATATACTAATTACCATATAGGTTGCTGAATATCTTTTGCTAAATATTGTTATAACATTATAATTACGATAAATTGTATATACATAAATAGCTTCGATTTCTTCAATCAAAGAAGGAGCCAGGAATATCGCTGAGACGATTAAATGACAAATAAATTACGCTGATCGTAGATTTTTCGTAGAAGATTTACCATTATTTTCTAGGATACTTTAGATCACGATTACTTTAGCTTATACTTTTTGTGACAAGCTCTCGTTACGATAGATATTAACTATACATAGGTTCTCTATACTAATCAAATTGTTATTCTTATTTTGCGATTCTCTATACACAAAAATATAAATACATTCCATTCTGTCCATACGATAATGTATAATATACAGAAGATCAATAAATGTATACTTTTTCCAGAACAGGCGCTAAACACACGTTCAATCTGCCAACCTCTGCCTTTATCCTCTGAATATATTCGCTTTTCTCTCATTTTGAGATATTTTCAACATGTCGGAAAGATCCAAAAGCCTTTTTACTTCTGAAACTAACTATCATTACACCGCGAATGCGTCGTGGCCGGAGTGGAAAGATTTCGATCTAAACAACGAAAAGTGGGGAACTCCCAAAAATGGGCTATTCCTGGATGCGGAACCTGTCAAGATGCCGCGATCCTTAGAGCCTTATCAGTGGATACGAGCGAAGGATTTGGAGTATATGACTGTACTTTTACTGCTATTTTAATAATGCGCTTCAGAGATAGCACGTTTCTGCAAATTAATCCGTTATATTGTCCGAATTTCAACCAAACCTAATAATTCGTGTGAGATTAACAATATATTGTTCGCAAATGTGGAAATGGGATTTACTCCAGGATTCTTTGACGGTGTACGCATCGACCGATGAATATCCCGATTTAATTTCGAACAATAAGCACTTACTGCATAGTGAGGTATTTATTTTATCCCCCCAATCCTGTATAATAATTTAGAAGCGATGCAAAATACAATATGCAAAATACAATGAAATGTAATATAATAATACGTCTGAAATAATGACGGTAATAATAATAGTAATTTCTAGTTTGTGAGATGGTTTATTTCTGCACTGACGAATCTGCAATATTGCGGCCGGGAAGGATTGGAAATCAGTGGGGAAGGCTCGAATTTCACTTGGATCAGTCGTCATGAACCATGGCATGGTTGGATGCATGTATATTCTTTGAACGAAGGTGGAAAAGGTACTCAGCACCGACCCGTGATAAATCCAAACGGTGAATGTGACAGCAAATTTTATATGCATTTTCCTGATGATACATAGAAGGATTGTTAACTCCTGTTGGGTCTCAAATTGCATTGAAATGAAAATAAATCTATCGTCCTTCACGTGTAACTATAAATCAATAAAAATAAATAGTTTTAGAGACCTCGATCAACGTAACAAGCGACGCACGGCAATATTTTTCAGGGAAATACATCGTAAGATTGCATCACATAGGATGTTGGCGTCGCATTGTCGTAGACGACACCATACCTGCCGACAAAAATGGCACGCCACTTCTGCCACGCACTGCCAACAACACAGAACTATGGCCGATGCTTCTTGCCAAAGCATTGCTCAAAATTGCCTCGTTGACCTGGACCGAGCGCCGCGAAATTATCGACTTTCACCTAATTTCTTGTTTAACAGGCGGGTATCGTCCCTGTCCTTTTATAATCTCATTTCCTGCTATATATTACCTCTCATTTACTTTTTCGGAGAAATTTATTTCCGTGAACTTGAATAATTTTCAATGATTCCTAAAACGTATCAACTGTTAACGAATTAGGTTGACTCTACTACTGTTGAGATTTTCGAAAATTCCATACGCATCGTGCTTTTTATGTAACATAAAGCTTAATGATAACGTAGGCTGGACCTGCTTGACACTAAACATCGCACATTTATCGTGGCAAGATAAATGGGACTTCCTGACTAAATATTCCGATCATTTTATGTGGTCACCACGAACTATTGAGGGTCAAATTCCAGGTCTGTCCGTATCGAATATATTTGTCTATATAAACATAATTGCTTGCTTAACGCGTAACGTTATGTTTATCTGCATTTCCGGGTAGAAAGCTCCGCAAGCGTTACAAACAACAATACGGCGAAATCAAACGAAACTCTGCGGCTACTCGCCCGAGACGGGAAACCTCAACCGATCACGCTGTTTCTCCAGTTGCGCGACATGCGAGAACTCGGAAATAATGTTGTACCCGGCTTATCGCCTTGCTGGGATCATGTAATCCACGTTGTTCAATCACGCGATATTCCTCTGGACCCCGAAGACGTAAGAATGCACGAGAGCAAATCCCAAATTCAATTATTATTCTTTAAAGATAAAACGATTTTTTATATAGACTCGCGTAACAGATAAAAAATTACAGTCTACTGACATGTAACGTGTCTCAAATGAAAGAGAAGTCTAAAAAATGTGTAAACTAAATATAAAAAACATTAGGGAGAAAGAGAAAAATATTGGAACGTGCTGTTAAATGTTTTAAAATGTTTTTGAATATTTTTAAATGTTTTTCTAACTTTCTGAATATGTTTCAGTCTGAATCTTGTAAATGACTCAAAGTTAAATTATCTTCCTAGGTAAAACCGCCATTGGCAAGGTGGAAATTACATCGCTGGTTAAAATGGGCTATTTCACGCGATATAATCGATCCCGCCGATTACTTCGTTCCAATTCGCTATTTGAGAATAATCAGTCCGCTACAAAAGTGCGATGAAAGTCTCGTTTATGCGCGCGACGATGCTGAAAATAATTCAATCGTTCCAAACAAGAACAAACAGTCTAAGGAGGAAAAGAAATCTCAGAGCACAAAAGATTCGCTCGCCTTGACGAAAGATGCGGAAACTGGTGACGTCAGTCAATGGGTTGACTTCAACAAGATGGCACCATACGTAACGGAAGTGCACCTGTTTTATAAACTGGAGTACTTTCAGTGCTCGTTTCAGGTAACAAATGAAACGATAAAATTTAATAACAAGGATAAAGCAACAGTTGCAAATGAGAGAAGAAAGGAAAAAGAAGGTATTCCAAGCCGTTTGTTTCAATAACCGATATCATCTATGAATTTAATCACAAACGTCCTCTCTTTCCTATTTGAAAACTTGCAGACAACACCGAGAGATCCCACAAGGTTCAGAAATCCAGATACAAACCTCTGTACTTGTTCTGCGACTCTCTGGAGAAGAAATTCTTCCTTATCAGTCTTTGCGCTGCGCCAAATGAGAAGAATACTAATTTATACAAGAGAGATTACCTGATCTTGGAAAGATACAACTGGTTTTACGGGCCGGATCAATCGGATCAGGTGACCATTAGTACGACTGGCATCAAGTCAACCGTCGTCGAGATGGAAGCCGGTAGACAACTTTTGCGAATTGACGGCAGTCCGGAGTTCAGTTTGGCGATTATCTCTTCGGATACAGCTTTTCACTTTGGAAATCAGACGATTGTGCAGCAGCTGATGACTAAGGAATCGCACAGAACCGAGCAAATGTCGAAGATAATCAGCGACATCCTCCGCAAAGCTTATCAATCATTTGGAACGGAGAATTACCCGACGATGTTAAAAGACTATTATCGTAGCTACATGCCCAGTTCGCAAGATTCTACTTTAGAGGGAGATAAAACATTCCCTCGTATGCTGATACACAGTCTCTTCTTGGAAGAGCAAGTTCGACTGATCATGGAAACCTTTCCCGGCGAAGAACACGGAAACATCCTTCATTCTTTGAGGGTGTTCTTTCTTAACCCAAATATTAGACTAGAATATTTGGGCTTAACACGAGCTCATGATGGCTTTCAGGATCTCGCAACAAAACGGACGTCAAAAATATCGTACTCCAGCAAAGCAGACATGGACGTATTGGATCAAGCAGCCAGGAAAATTCAATCCTTCTTCAAGATGGCTCTAATAAAACAATACAAATATCTTCATGATTCTAATCATCCTCAGCACATGCCAATTCGCGAAGAACTTCTGAAGATACCGAATCTATTCGACTTATCCGTGACGAATCAATTGCTAAGGAATGTTATCAAACGTCACAGCAAACTACGCGACTTATATCCTTGTTCCAAGGACTTCGTGCACGTCCTAAGTTTTCAAGAGTTCAACGGTACTTTAGAGAATATCAAACATGACCAGTGGTTCCCAATCGCTAGGATCATCGTGAATCCTCGATCTTCAGAAACAGTGTTCGCGGCTTTCGAACTACTGGTTGATCTTCCTCGCTTCACACTGCGTGTTTTCAGTAATCAAAGTCAACGTGACACGACGCGTCTCATAAACCGTGTGACTCCGGGTCATTATAGATATCATCCGACTGGTTATACAATTTTCGCTTATGGCTGGAATGGCGAACAGCGCTTTAAAGAGATCAACTGGACGATTCGCATCATTACTATGAAAGGAGAGCCGATGTTCTGTCAACTGAGCGAACAATGGGCCCCGTCCTTGGAAATTAGACCACCCAGTCTGATGGTTGAAGAATTGGCCGCTGTATACATTCCTAATGCCAGGAATTATATTTCGCGGTGGATCCTGCAGACGATCTCGAGAAGCATCATCTCGCTGAGGCTGACTACTTCCTATGACATGGTGGAAGTCGGAGTGAGACTCACTGATGAAGAGGGCAATGTTTTGATTAATGTGGACGGTGGTTCTACGATTTTGGTACCATTAGTGATCTTAGATCAATTCACTGTGAATAAAAATCGTCGCGAAGTTAAAGACAGAAGTGCAGGCGTCAACGAAGAGTTTGGAAACGCAATAAAGGAAAACAAATTGTACTATGTGGAGGCATTCGTGCGTAACAACAGCTGGCCTCTTACGGACGTCGAGTGGACTGTCGTGAATCGGATAAAGACAAAGGACACAGAAAATCTCAAAATCAAGATGCGACATGAAAATAAAATACCCACAAAGTCAAATTTGGCGACAACGAAGGACACGAAACGATCCGTAAATGACAATCAAGTTCTGGAATCGCCATATTGGATCCTTCAAGTTGTTACAAATGCCCGAGACGCGATAGAGGTCTGTATAATTTATCATATATATTCGTATTTTAATTAAAGGATATATTTAGTTAAAGAATATATATTATGTTCGCCCTCTAAAAGTCGCGTTTATAAAAGGTTGTAGAAAAAGATTTTAGTTCGCATATTCAACAACAACCCAACTCACAAAGAGCAGAATATATTACTTACTTAAAGGAAAGTCTTGGAAGAGATAAAAAATTGTTGGGGAGGGGGATATGACAGCGTTTAGGCTACTCTAGTCGCGCTATCAGTAGGACATGGAAAGTACAATATCGTCAATCTATCAGGACAAGTTCCAATTTAACTAGGATATATATAGCATATGTACTTTTTATAATTTTTGTATATTGGAGATTTTATATGGAATATAACAAGTATTCGAGATAAAATGACCACTCCTTTCAAAAAGAGTTAGAGAAAATATTAAGATGAGGATATATATATTCAAATGTTGTTTCGGTTGTTGTCGGTGGAGGAAGTTTTTCGATGTATCTATGGTTGGATTCCTTAGTCGCTAGTTTGAAAACTTAGCTTTTAGGAGAGGAAGGGAAAAATAGGGAAGGAAGCAGCTCTGGATCGCAGATTCGACTCCAACGGTTACCAAGAGAATTATCGGGATTTCTATTGGAAACATCATCGAGAAGAGTGGGGATATTGGGAGTATCCGGCGACATGGGGGTCACGGGGGGGCCTACGGAGTACTTCATGAGGTTGGGAGTATCCGGCGACGTGGGGGACACGGGGGGGCCTATGGAGTAGTACGTCATGAGGTTGGGAGTATCCGGTGACATGGGGGACACGGGGGGGCCTATGGGGTACGTCATGAGGCGTACGATAGCAGTTGGAGAAATTGGTCTGGAAATTCTGCTATCATTCTTAGACAGTAGGCAGGTCGGAGGTCTCGTTATTTTCGGAGGAAGGAGATCTATGGGGATTAATTTCCACTCACTAGGTTGGCATTTCTCCGAAATTGCTTTCTTGGCCAAAGGCATAATTGTCTTTTTGCCTCGATATCGCCCTGTACACGTAATGTTTCCAGGGAAAGAGAGCCGTTGCTCTGTTTGGTCCGGCGATTATGTTTCCTCTTAAAGATCGAGTTTGTATTTTTGACTGCGAGAATTGTCGTTGAAAACGCCGCCTGGTGACTTTTCTGACTATTATTGGGCGCGCCTAAATGCTCACGTTTCGCACAACACGTCAGCGAATGCGATATAGGTCGTCACAAAGTCAAAATAACTTCTAGTATTATTAAACTTATGAAAAAACTTAATTTTTTTTGTAAATCTTGCTATCTTTAATTAGCAGTAATTATCATGCTCGTATTCGATATCAAAATGCGCCTCTTCGTTAGATTTGTCAAGACGAGAGAAGAGAGCAAGAGATAGCATTACTGAAGGATTCCTGGCGGTCGAAGGATCCGAGTCAACCTGAACGTGGGAGAAAGTTGCGAGAGGCCTTCCTGAATACGCACACCTTGATTGTTGAGCCCGTGGTACCTTCGGAAGAAAATGAAGAAGAATCTAGTACAATAGAAACTGGAGATATGGCATTTTGTCAGTCGTACGAGAAGCAGCGTAGAACCCTGAAGCCACCGAAATCCTACCATTTACCTGCTTTGGATTTGACGAAATACATGACGAGGAACGGAATCTTGACAGATTATTACATAAGAATGGAAATTGACTATCAGATACTGAGAGATCAGCAGACCGTCAACATCATCGAGAGCCAAAAGAATTATTCCCATTACTTGGAGAATTTAGCTGAACTGACGGACAAGCAATTTCGAACATACGTAAAGCTGTTCAGCAAGAAAGAACAGAATTTTTGGGAGAGAAGAGCTCTGGTGGATCACGCTTACGAATCGAGAAAAGTCTACATTGATACTCCGACATCTTCGAAGGCAAAGATCAAAGAGAAGGACAAAGCAACCAATTAACTGATTTGTAGATTAAAAACTTATTTGTAGACCGGTAGATAAATATAATAAATGATTTATTCGTTACATTCTGCTCGTTAATTCACTAATACGTCTCAATATATGAGAAAGAGGGCGCATAACTGTAATAATAATTAATAGGAGAGCGAATTAAACCTTGTTAATTGAACATAACAAGGAGAGGTGCGTATCTGTTCGGTTAGAGGTTGAGTAAAATATTACAGAGATCGCTTCTTCGAGTGTGCTGTACTCCCGAGAGCTGCACTTGCTTCGCGTTGATGACTGTCTACGATCTACCTTTTAATGACGCTTCTCTGGCCATCCAAGAAAGAAATAACGGCGATCCGTCCCGCCCATTTTTCATTCGGGACCAGTCCACGCGTTCTAGTGAGATTATTATGGAACTACGAGAGAAGACGTCTACGCGAGCGGTCTAGACTAAGTGCTCCGAGATGTACAGTGCCCGCAGTGAATGATTGCCGGCACTGTAATATCATCATCGAATATCAGCTCCGCAAAGCCGGAAAATAACACCGACGGATTCGGCACTTTCGATTACAGAACGTCGATCTTGATATTTACATCAAACTTCCACTCGGATTTTTCCTTCAATTTCGACCCGAATGCGACGTTTTTTCTTCAATTTCATCGGTATTTCCATTTCTGCTTTTGACGTCAATTCCATCTCGGTTTCCACGCATCGAAAGTACGCCGTCACGGGGTTCACGGAGTTCGCAACTCGCGTTCGGTTCAACTGCCTGGCTGAAATAAGTCGAGCTGTTTACCGTACGCGTTGTACCGCCGCGGCGCAGCGTGCGCGTTGATTGCAGGTGCAGCTGCTACCGCGCTCGAGACCGACGGTAGCCGGAGCCAGTAATCACTGTCGATTATGTTTGTGTTAGACAATCTCTGTCGCGCCAACGAATTACGATCGTCGTCGAGCGTCGTGCGCAAATGCGTGCGCGCGTACATACCCGCATCGCGACACGACGAATACCGAATATCAGATGCTCAACTTTCGATAGCGCGACTGGGAAGTAACTACAATTCTTCGCGGAGCGACTTGATAAATCGTAGCCGTGAAACACGTGTGCTGATATCCCGAGTCGACAAATTTTCAGCCCACTCCGGCGTTCTTAAGAGTAGTTTGGCGCCTAGTATCGAGATTTTCTATGAAAAATATGACTCAAACCAAATATTTTATTCATTCGAAACGCTAAATGCTACTTTCGAGCTTGATAATCGAAGTTTTTCTTTTCCCGTAATTTTTTTTTTTTCTAAGTTACCATTTTACCAGTTTGCCAAAATTACAGAGCAATTTACCGTGCTCGACTCACGGGGCAAGTTACCGTCAGATTGAATCAATTTTATCTCTAGTTACGTTATTAGAATTGAAATTGAGTCTATTTCGCTATTTTAGTTCCTACCAGTGTTGTAGAATGAAAAATGTTAACACAGAGCCGAAATTTCGGCTCGGGATTCCCAAGACGATGTCGAATCCGTCGAAGTGAGTGGACTCTGCTTAGCATACGCCGAAAAAAGCGTTCGATTTCAGAATTACCCAAGAGGAGCGAGTAGCGGCGTCCTTGACATGCCTCGTTTACCGCCAGGAATTCGCATAAGAAAAGTCGAATTAAAACTTCTCCCCTAGCTGCCTAACGACGTGCGGCAAACTGCATTCTTCGATCACTCTTGTTGCTTGCATTCGAGCGGACACCAAGGCAGATATTAATTATTGCAAAATTTCAAGTGAAAATCCGCCGGCTCGTCGACCGGCCGGTTCGAGTTTCTAAGCAACAAGAGCGTGGAATGGCGAGTTGAAAAGTCATCGCGTGCGTAATATATCGCAGCTGTGTCGACGGATGCAAAGCGAACGGCTGAGCCCACGTGGGTGCGAAACGCATCATCGCCACGGAGAGACAGCTCGCTGAGAGAGATTCCGTGGATGCAGAATGCGAGTGGGGAGCGATTTTACGAGGCGTTTTATCAGGCATCTCTCGGTCTCTCGACGCGCGCGCGAGTCGTCCCGGCATACCGGGTCGCGCTCGGATACGCTTTATGCGTCCCTATTAGCTGGCTATATCTCAGCTCTCTGGGTCTCTTTCCTCTGCATACACGTTCTCGTACGCGTGCGTGCCCGCGCACGCTATTTCGTCGTCGTCACGTTCCCACCCGCATCATCCGGATCCGAGCCGAAGACCCCGAAGGGTTGCGCCCGGTGTCGTCACCGACAATGATTACGTAATGCCGACGAAAAGGACCGTCGGTATAGAATCCATGACGCTTGATCAGGCTTGATTCTATTCGAAATATCCCTTCGTACTCGCTTAATCTTCGAATCTTTGGAAAAATGGTTAACGCTTCCGCGGAGAGATCTTCGATATATATTCTTCCTCACGGAAGGGTTACAATCGATCGAATAACGAGCGGCAGGCTCGTCGAAATAAATTCATACCGACGAGTAAATTGGCACAAGCAAAAGAGATTTAATCGCCCGACTTCCGCTAATTTCCCACAAATCGCATGACTGATCGATCGAGCATCGAAGTGCATCCTCTCAGGGCGTACGCACGTGTGCGTGTCCGTGTCTTCGCACATGCGTAGTGTTGACAGCCAAGTAGAAGGGTTGGGCCCGTCGTCGTCGTCTTAACTCAAAGAGGGAGAGAAGGAGATCGACATGTTCCGTGGACCAGAGGAAGAGAAGAGAGACCGATAGAGGCAGAGAGCAGTAGATAAGGACGGTAAAAGATGTTGAGGAGAGAGAATGAGAGAGAAAGAGTCCTCCCAGATGAGTCCTCTCTTTGAGTTCACAATCTGCGGCTCCAGTCTCGCGCCGAGTCCCGTCGCGGCGCATCCTTTCGGGGTCCGTCTCCCTTGGGACCGATCTGTCTCGAACGGGCCGAAAGATCTGATCACCGATCCGTCAGAAGATCGAAAGTCGCTCGAGTGCTCGCAGAAGAATCGGATCCTTTCATGTTAATTCCCGATTGGTGACGTGGATCTTTTACCGTAGCCCGTACGTTGTCATTTCCTGGATATTCCGTTGACGCGCGCGTTACTGCACAACGAAATCGAAACATCGGGGAGGAAGTGAGACTTGAAAAAACATCCATTCTCGCGGAAACTTTCGCTTCCCACGCCGATAAGGCTAGCTGCCACCGAGCTGAGCTAATTAACAGACTCGAACGTGCGACTAAAATCGCTGTGTGCTGAATTGGCCGAGAAGAGAATTCCGAGTTAATAACTGAGAAAAGAAAAAACGGACATCGGTTTCGAAAATGTTTCGATTTCATTGAACGGTGGTGCACGTTACTTCTCTCTTACCGAAGTGTTGCGGATAGTCGCAAAATATTCGAACTTCGAAGTCAAGTTGCTAAGTCTTTTCGAACAAGACGGCGTATATCCCACCCGTTTCTAATTTCATACGTTCCTCCTAAGAAAAGAGACGCCGAGATATTAGCTGCCACATCACCAATCGTATCATAGATCATTCACGCGAGCCAAGGATATTAGATCAAGTCGTAAATCCGGATTGGGACGACACGAGCTGAAGAAGTGCTGACTCGGCCGAGCGCTTTTTCGAGGGTGATCTTTGATCGCGGCTCCCGGCTCGTTCGCGGCGTGATCGCGCGCGCGAAATTGAAGATCATCACCGCCGGACACAATTAATCGCGATATGTGCGATCGTCGATCGGCCCACGTGTGTCGCAGATCTGTTAGCGCGAATATTTACAAGCGGCTCGTGTTAGTTATGGAATAATGCCAGACTGCTGACGGTATAAACAGGTATGTGAAAAATCCTTCGACTTTTCACGATACACGGCTTTGATTTCCTCCGCGCGCGAGAGAGAGAGGCCTCTCATTCTTTCGAACCGACCGGAAGAACGGCTTCTTTCTTCAAAATAGATCACAATAGTCGATTCGAACGATCCGCTTGAGAATTTCCGACCCGCTTCGGAGTAGGACGTGCGAATCGAGTCTAATTTGTCTTTTTTCTCTCTCGCGGGAGTCGCGCAAGTTTATGGAACTTTAATGATAGGCTCCGTCAGACCCGCCTTTGCGTTATGATAACGAGTGAAAGCCGCATGGTCGGTAAATTTGAGAGAAACCGCCGTTTCGGTTAAAGCCTCTTTCTTTTTTGTCTCGCAAACGGATAACTGGTTCGAGTCGTTTTCCAATATTTCGAGAAAAAGAGACCACAGATCGCAAATTGTTAACTACAGATGTTAAATCGCGGCGCGTAATATAATCGGCGTGTTAAGAAATATTTGCATTGGACGTTGAATAGACGCTATTCTTGAAATATAGAAGCACGCGATAACGCGCGGCGTTACGCGATCTTTCTAAACCGACGAGAAAAGAAATAATGCAGCATCGTTAAAATGAGGACGACATTTTTCCAGGGGTATTTCGTCGCACCGCGTCAAGAAGCGAACGAATTTTAAATTCCGCGCGGATAAATTATTCGCGGCGACGGTGCGAAATTATAATCGTAAATTCTCGCCTCTCGTTCGCCAAAACGCCGCTCGCGGTGGATATTTATATCAAGAGATAGTTGCTTCTATCTCATCGTACTAATTTGGCGCTTCCGGAAAGGCATCGCAGTCACAAGCGAATTATCGCCTGTCGCCTTTCTCGGTGCGGATATACGCGGCGAAATAGCGGGTGGCGAAAAGAAAGTTGCACGTAATATGCGCACGTAAAATGATCAGAGTTGTACGGTAAATCACGGAGCGTTCGCGAAACTCGGTAGGGCAGGTCGCGAGGTCAAGTTGAAAAAAAAATGAAAACGGCCACCGACGCTTTGCCGCGCGTTATAAAGGATATCCTTGTAGACGGTGGAATGATCGCGACGACTTGGAGAAATCCCTCGAGATCGGTCAAGGATCATGCGTGTTAGATGCGCGAATATCGGCGGACCTGCGAGCTAAAGGGATAATCCAGGAGAATCGAAAGAGAGATCGGATCGGGAACAGGAAGCTGCGAGAGTTCTTTACGCAGGATGTCTGCATTGTTATTAGCAGCCTGGATCGTCCTGGCATGTCGCTTTGTTCAGGACGGTGCGGCAACGGGACAACGTTACACCCCGGGTCCCACCCAAGACTTGGACAACACCCTACAATCAGTGGCACCCCTCGGGTGAGTATTCGTAATGTTAACAGCCGATCGTAAACATCGTGAAACATTAGCGGTCAATTTTCTGTTTGATACGATCGCAAAGTTAATACCCGCCACCAAGTATGTCCCGGTTCTCTCTGGATACCCGGCTGAGTAAGAATTTCGCGATCGGCGAGAGTCGATATCGTAATCGCTCCTTGAGAACGGCACTCGTAACGATCGTGTTGTGAAAAAAAGATTTGGATAATTTTCGCGTGAAAAAGGTTATCGCAACCAAGTGTTTATATAGTCGAAAATATAGTCCTTCATTGGCGGTACGTTAAACGAAATATCTGGTGGTGAACGTTTTCAGCGTCGAATCGTCGGAAAAAGAAGCGAGAGGCTTGGCCAGAAATATTTGCCGTCTTATATAAACTTGACCATTTTCCGAATCCTCAGAATATCGAATAATAACGGCGTATCTTGGCGGGACATATTTTGGTGTCCTCCGACAGGCACAGCCAATCACTTGAAATGGTTAATCGTCTCGTAACAACCCGGTATTTCGCTAATAACGCGCTTCTCTCTAGAATCCGATGATTCTCTTGCGCGGGTACCGTCCTCGTGAGTTAAATGGTGCGATAACTCCTAATTGGGTTATCGGAGTGTTACGTTACGCACAAGCGCGTTGAATTCTGTCCAAGTCGCGCCTATTTTTCGTAATAAAAGTCAAGTTTCGCCGATAATATCTTGCACTCGCGTGATTTTTGCGCGCACCGCCCGCTCTCGGCCCCGTCCGCCGCAGATGTTTTCGCGCGACCATGCCGAAAGCCAAATAGGATAATACACGGGATTAGCCGCATACATATATCAATTATGACCAATTGGCAATGGTATGCGCGCAATGGCGGAAATGCTTCTCCAGCTTTTTGCACGTCGCGAATTCGCGATCGGAGACAATCCTCATTTACTTCCGAAAATTATTACAAACAGTAAACTATTTGATAGTGTCGGCCATTTTTGGAAATTATTCGAAATATTTCGGAAGATATGAAAAATTTCAAGTTGCGCAATTTCAAGGATCGAATGTCCCAAAAAACTACGAAACTAACGAGGATTCGAAGTATTAAAATTCCCGGCGTACAAAACGCCGAAATTTCTCAAACCCAAAGTTGACAAAGCCGCGAAGAAGTTTCAAGTTTCCGAAGTTCCAATGGCAATGCAAGTCGGGGTCTCTCGAAATCAGAATTTTATAAAACTCTATTTGCGCAACCTGTGTAGCGTAGTTCACTTTTAACGACTCTAATTACGCAATTCAATGCTGAAGTAACGTCACGCGAATTGCACTTGAATTGCACATAAGTTACGCAAGTTGATATTTAAATTGCTTTTCGCGCTAAATCTTGCCTGACCCAATAAGAGCTTGCTGCAAAAGAGTCGGGAGAGATTGCGAGCTTACGTATTTATGCGAACGCGGTTACAACTCCGATCCGCGTGGGAATATCAGTAGACCTAGTTTCATGGAGTAATTTAATGCTTTCGACACTAATTTCCACTATTTCATCGTTATAATGTGCCGCGGCCGCCACGGATACTAATCGTGTCTCATAAAGACCCGAACAGAAATTAACTCGCTTGTATCGCAAAGTGGCGTTAAAACACGGTCACAGAATTATTTCATCGATACGACGTCCCTCATCATTCGATTACAGCCGTCGAGGCATAGGGAATCGTCTCTCGCGCATAAGCAGCGATTGCAACAAAATGTAACGCGAACCTTAGAAATTATAATCTCTCTTGTGCTGCTAAGTCAGAATATGAATAAATTCGCTTCGCGTCATTATCTTGACATTTAGAGGAATACAAACGATAAATGACAAAGTTCAACGATTGTAGGGCATCAGTTATCAGTGTAGTTTGCTGATTACGCGTTTTACAGTTCATCGTGTGTTCGTCGAGTTCCCGACAAACATCTCTCCGGTTTCGGTCTTGCACCTTTATCAACTTCAAACGCTCAACATTGAACTCTCAACGTTGAGCGTTTCAAGCAGCACTGAGAAAAATGTTTCGCCGGCACGGCAAATTGTTTAGTCACTATAGGGACGGCGGAAGAATTTCGGCAGCGAAAAGATTTATCGAGAATATTCATTGCTACTTGCTGGAATAGAGACAGTGAAATCATTTGATCGCGCCGACTATACATTTTATCGCTGTCGCAACCGCGGTTTCGCTACAACGGCGAGATCATGTTTTTCCTTGTGACAATTCTTCTCGTTGTTCCCGTGGTAACGAACAATTTTCCATGCCAGAAAAATTCCTTCCCTATGAGGTTTATTCAGGAATCGCGATGAAAATAAGTACCGATGTTGAAGCGGTAGTGGTGCAGTGAATGAATATTCCATGCAAGAATGTGATACCTAGTTTATAATCTGGCGATATTGAGAGTTTCGGAACGACGTCGTGTCGCACGGAGGAAGTCGCACCTTCGGAGACCCGGGTCGTGCAGCACGCGAGACGACGGTCCGTCGTCCAAGCGCGGAGTGAAATTAGAGCGGGAAATCCGGATGCCGAGATAAAACTGCGAGATATATTAGGTGGCCGTATAAACTTTTATGGCTCGCGCGACCGTCGAAAGACGTTTCGTTTGCGCCCCCCTCTCTCTCTCTCTCTTTTTCTTCCGCACGGGCGCAGCTGCATTATCTGCCACGTTGATAAAAGGCGCGTCTCCACGTTAATTAATTAGCGCGGTGGAATGCGGACGAGCGGATGAGATAAGCACACGCTCCACCCCGGAATATAAAGTGCATTCTGCTGCGTTTTTATCGGCTCTGCGAGATGACCGAGGCTCATCGTCATTCGGTGCATCTGTGATCACATTGTGCGGGCGATTCATCATTTCGCTTGAGCGGTGAACGATGGCCGCGTGATGCCTCACCGTTTCGCATATCGTCGTCGTCGTTTGATCCTCACCGGTAACGCGAGAAGGCGCGAAAACGATCGCCCATAATCCGCGAGGAGGGAAAGACCTTCCCGAAGGTGGACGAGTTCTTAAACATGCCCACGTGTGACAGCAAAATTTTCTTCCCATGCCCATATTATCAACCTAAATCTGTTTTACATGAGAACACAAAAACGCAATTGTAAACATGTAGAACACAATGATGTGAGAAAAATAGATATACGATAATGCCAGGTAGCGAGAGTGGTGCACAGAAAAAAATCAATCTTAAATTAAGAATAACTCGTGTATAAGCAAGAGTATTATCATCTTTTTCGAAGGTTTTTAGTCTTGATCGAATTTGGACTTGATTGAATTTGTATTTACGCGAGCATCACTTTCAGTTCAAGACTAAAAATCCTCCCAAAATACCACAATATTCTTGCTTATACGTGAGAACATCCATCATTGATGAAGATTATTTTTTTTCTGCGTAATCGTATCGTAGAGCGCCGGATCAGTAGCGATATTAAAGGACCCTTACGTAAGTATAACATCTACTGTAAAAACTACTTCCCTGTAACTATTTCAATCTACGTACAGTGTAAATTTCAACGAATTCTTAACAAACTCACTTTACGTTAAAACTACCTTAAACTGCTTCCGAACACTCTCCGACGTCCGTTCGATCAGTCGGGGAGCAGACATCGCATGCCATTTTGATTCTCACCTCGCGAGACGGCGCGAAAAATAGGATATAGGGTCGGTTTGACGTGTAACGGGACCACCACTTAGGAAATTATTCACGGTTAGTCGAAACTACTTAGACTGATTTAAGTCGCGCGTTACGCGATACTGATGACAGGAAGTGAAGGAGCAACTTCTTGGGATGTAGAGGCGGTCAGCATTAGAGCCGCTATTGCAACTTCTAGCGCAACTCCGTGACAAGGCGCCGTTCGTGATTCAGTATCGGCACCTTGCTCTTAATCGTTCGAAAAGTTCGCTTTCAGTTCCACACGCAATTGGAGAAAGTAGATACACTCCGAGATACGACGGATGCGATGTGAATTTCTCACAGCGCGCGCGCGCTGCCGTTCGTGATTTACACCTTGATCGTTGATCGTTCGGAAATGCTCGTCCCGCGCAGATCTCCATCGCGAGATCAAACGTTCGCGTTGATATCGGAAAAATCGGTCGTTCGGGAGATTTTGTCACAGGAGTGTACAGGAAGCGATGCCGAAGTAATGAAACTGTCAGCGGCCGAAGGTTGTTAAACCTAGCCAACGAGCGGCGGAATGATAAGAAAACATGTCACGCGTTAAGTTGTTTTTGCGTTGCTCATCGCGCCGACTAATTTTAATTTAACGCGTAATTTAAGCTCGTTACCGTGCCGCGCGCGATCATAACGCAACATAATTCCTGGCGTAGAAAAAGGAAGGATTATACAAGGTGTGCCTGAATCGCCATTCGTGTCGCAATACTGGGAGGAGAAGCTCCTGGGCTCAGCAAACGTCACGTGACTTCCGAGTTCCAGAGTAGGAAAATCTCGGCAATCGCAAAATTTCAAACAGTTTCATCCGAGCGTATCTCCGAGTTCCAAAAACGTATCTGATGGGACGTCTTACCGAATTTACTTCGCTACATGAGTGCGACACGCCGATCTCTCACGAGAGACTGACGTCACGCATTTACGACAGCTATAATTCCCCATTTCTATGTTGACATAAACAAATTAAGTTCGACCTCTCGTTCAATGAATGTAGCCGAAATTAAATTAACGCTCGTTTTCCATAGAGGAAAGGATATTCGCGTGCGAAAAGTCGGCGGTTGGGAAAAATTTCCTTAGGAGTTACATCGTCGTGTAAAAATTTACGGTGTGCGTCATTACGTAAAAAATTCAGGACGGTCTGCGAGGACGTAATAAGATTTCTCGATTGAACGGTGACGGCGGACGCGTTAAGATATCGATGCTCGATGCGATCTCTCGCGTGCGACGTAATCGCGCCCGTGCCGCAATACCGTGACCAATTGCACTTGTGACACAACACCCGTTTAAGCGGACAAACAATTGCGGCTGTGCTTTTTGCGGTTGCAATCCTTCACCCGTACACCCGCGAACCGAAACACGCCGTCGCCGTTTGCTCGTCCTTAATTGCGATCAAAAGGCACTCGCCTTCTGATCGTTTTAGTTTAAATGGCTCGCAATTCGAGAGCGGCCGCTTCAAAGCTATTATAGTCCACTTTCCAATTGAACTCTCGCAAGTAGCAGTTAGCTAATTACGAGTCGGACGTTAATTGAGTCTACGCTATCTAGACACTGACAGGGTGTCCCTTGATTAATACCTACAGTAAACCATTGATGACGTTAACAGCGTCTCGCTTCTGCTTAATGAGTGACAATATCTCGGGGGGAAAATATCTAAACAATAAGATATTTATATCCGACGCGTGTACTGATATATTGATTTTCATCCGAATTCTGTTAATTAAATAAATATTAAAAGCTACGGTCTTGAGAACGGTATATTTTCTTGAAGACAAATTCATCAATGCAAAAATGTTATACTATAGTATAAGTAAATATATTATTACAATACCCACCGAACGTAAATAGATATTTTTCAGATATTTCTTCCCTCACAATGTATTTTTATCGAAGCAAGAGATCGAAAATTCAACTAATGCCGTTGATAAGTGTGGAAAATGTAGAAAAAGAGATAAAAGTGAAAAGAAAGGGAACTTTTCTGCCAACTCCGCGAGAACGGGCGGCAACGGCGGAAAGATTTCCGAATGAAGATATCGGCCGACGAGAACACTTCGCGCATTGATTTCAGGCCTCGTTAGGCCAGGCTATCATTAGGAGCGGGTGTTAAAATTACACCCTGCCGACGCGCCCCGTGAAGCGGCCGCGTGCTGATCAATGTGATCATATCGCGCTACAAGTTCGGCGGTGGACCAATCTCCAAAGGAGCGGCCATTTACATACAGATTGGGTCGAAGCTCTCGATCGCCCACGTCCTCGTAATTCCGCCGCCAATTATTGTTATCATTGTTATTACTCAGACGCGACCGCTTCGCTGCAATTTTCCAATTAACGGCGAAACATCAAGATCGGTCACTGTCGATTTTAATCGTCCGCCCGGGTGATAGCCGGCATTTCCGCGGGGTTTCGTCGTCGCTGAAGAAACGCGGCGATAAACAACGAACAAAATGACCGGGTGTCACGGCCGGATAAGAGATTTACTGTTAGACCAGCTCGAGCGTTTTATAACCGCCGAACTGTTTGAATAATGTCCGTTTCTGGATTCTAAAGAACATGAGCTCGTTCAGCGACGTAATCAGCGACAAACACACGTCAGGTGTGTGTAATCTGTGCCACAGTTAGCAGGCCACTGTTTGAACAAGATTGCCCCATCGCACGGTGTGTACGCCTGTGTGTACACGTTTCTGTTTTTTAATATTGTCTTTTAAACACCCCTTCACCTTTCCCACTTCCCGCCCGATGGCCCCGTCCGCAAATACGATACGCGGCGAGCGTGTAACGCGTATGTCAGAAGTCACGGGGGGAGAAGCGAAAAGGAAGAGAGCGAGAGATGCCGGACACGCGAAGACATTAATCTCTCTCACGCTAGCGAAACGAGAAATGCGCATAACAAGTTATCGCGTTACTTTATCGGGCCCGCTACGCCCAAAGGGCACGCGGGGGAATGCAGAGGGCCTGCGTGCGACGCGATCACCTGCAGCCCTGGTTTCTAAAAATCTCCAAACCCCGAGATTCGATTTTGAAATTCAAAAGAATCAAAATCTCCGTTCTTTCTTCAGCGTCTCAGAGAATCCGAGTATTTCGCTACACGGAATGAATTTTCGAATAAAAATTGCCATCGAGTTTCGCAACCGAGGAACACGTGTTACTTTTAATTTATTCCCCTTCTCGTATGTGTTATTTATATTTTAAGAACTGAAATCCAGCTTTAGAAAAATTTAGTACGCTCCTTAGCAAGATAAATTCTGCTATACTCTATTTTTGTATTGCTAGAAAACATTGTGAAAAATTTCATTTATTTATTTATTCAATTAACGGGAATAATATACCTCCGGCGTATCAAATCACGGAATGTGGGAAATTATAGGAAATGAGAAAAATTCAAATATAAATGCAAAATAAACTGATTAATCAGCTATGATGAATAGAACTTGATAGAAATTACATCTGAAAGTCCTCGAGGAATTATATATTAAAAATCAACGCATCCAGAGGATTCGTTGGCTAATATGAAAATCCCGTTCACGTAGTTGAATCTTCCATACAGTGTCTTATGCCGTTCATATGAAATAAATTAAATGAACGAAACACCCTGAGTACATGGAGTTTACGAAGCTCAAGTAGTTTAAGGTGTATTATGTGATTATGCAAATTGACAAACATTTAAATGAAACCAAAAAAAGAAAAGGATCATATAACATTCCCTCTATAAAATTTAAAAACACTGCAAAATCCGAGACTGCGGGATGAAAATTTTGGAATTCACTCGAATCTAAAGGTGCGGAGAGTGAATTCGAGCGACCTACGAACCATGTCAGATAACGATCGCGTTATCTGACGCAATAAAAAATATCGCGACGTGAGAAAGCTGCCGGTGGTGCTCGCGCGTTTGCGATCGCGGCGCCGGGAGGCCTAAGTGGCAGCGTTTAGAGCCGATCTATAGCAGCTGACGTTAATTACGAGGCGCCAGATGTGAATGGCCGCCTTGTTCTGAAGTGGCACTCTCTTCCTCCGCTCTCTTCCCATTCTTCCCCTTTTTTCCGCTCCTGTTTTCTTGCGCGTGCCACCGTTTTCTTGCGCGATACCGCGGAAATGCCGCGGAAACGCGGCGTTTCCGCCCGCGGCCTCTTCGAGCTGGCGTTGCGCACAGAGAGGCCACTAACTCGCGCGAATTCGAAAGCTGGTGAAGAGGAAGTTTCAGACGGATGCGCTTTGAACGACGACGAGATTCGGAAACGCGATTTCGGAAAACTGACGAATTTCGAACTGCTTCCAGGCCAAACGTGTGCAGATCGAGGTATAAAAACTACTGCTGTCCGGGATGGACGAAAAAGCCGGAAACGGGACTATGCGTTATTCGTAAGTAAAAGTACAGATAACGTTGATCATTGTTGCAAAATTCGCAGATAGTACATACGAAAGCAGTGCACACTGAGAAAGCCACTTCTTCTTTCTTCGGAAAATTTGGAAATTTTTTTTTCTCCGAAACGATCATGAAAAATGCTTGGTTCGGAGAACGGAATTTTCACAAGCAAAACATTTGTTTGCTCGCATCGAAACAAGAAGTTTGTTTGAGCCAACTGAAGGGGATTTTCAGTAAGCAGTAGAGAGGACCTGTTAATGATCAGTCGAGTCGATTAATTTAACTATTTTGAATCGTCAAGGTAGCAATGTAACGAAAAACGCGTAGAAGAAGCGGGAACTCGTTGGAATGGAATAGCGATAATAATAGCGATGCAATGCTAAACGAAACTAATAACTACGAAGGATATGCAATAACCTTACGTATCCTCACGATCCCCGTGTCAAACGAAATAAATAACCGTCGGAACCTACCCGCAGAGTATTCGCGGGATAGAAAGCAGTTATTAATATCGCCCGCGAATAACCACCTATCATTATCATTCGGTATTGCCCGCGGACGTTGATAATGATCGTGCAATTACATAACGGACAAATAGGCATTTATGCGACACGAGCAGTCACCACGAATAAAACTGGTTTAATGACCTGTTATACGCTTCCTGTTGATCGCATTGTCTGGTAATGCGGCCACACTTCGTGATCTGCGTTCCGTCAACTTCCGGGTCTCTCTTTCTTCCTCTCTTTCCCCGCCTGTTCTATGAACCGTTAATTAATTCACAATTAATAAACCGTTACGGAAATTGCCTAATTCGTCCGTCTTCAAATTAAAATCGCAATTCGCCGTATTGTAGTTTCACATAGATTTCTCGCATTTTGATTTTTTTTTTTTTTTTTTTTTTTNTAGGTGTACAAAAAGATTGAATATCGATGCTGGACTTGTGGTGCTCTCGAAGAACGACACTTAGCATTTGAAATGTTGCTCGTATTTCAGCGATTTGTACGAGACGCTGCGGTCCTCTAGGGAGATGCATAAAGCCGAATATCTGTTTATGCGAAGGTGACATCGTCGCTTCTACCTGTACCGGCGGACAAAGCAAAGGTGAGATATGCATCGGCTGACCTCGGTCAACCCTTCTGCAACATAAAGTTATCGCAGTTTTTACTGAAAAGTATTCTTAGAAGCTACGGTCGATAACCGAATGGCCGAATAATCTCCGCGTGTCTGAATACCAAGTAGACAGCCGAGTTAAAAACTCGAATTCGTTTGACAGTTATCACCCACGAGGCCGGGCATGGCGGTGAGCGCGGTGAGAACGGCGGGTGCAGAGTTCACTGCATAAACGGGAACTGCGTCGACGGCCGGTGCCAATGCCGTAGCGGATACCAAGGGGAGTTTTGCAACGAACGTGAGTGTAAAACCGATAGCATGCGAGCCGAAATCAGTGTTGCGCCGCGTGAAGCGAGTTTCCGTGCAAATAATTAATTGGAGACCGTGAATTAGCTATTTGTCGGGAACCCTGTCTGAACCAAGGAAGATGCATCGGCCCGGATCGCTGCGCCTGCATCTACGGCTACACCGGAAGACGCTGTGAGACCGATTACAGGTAATACACCGTGCCGTTTGCTCGCTTCATCGCCGTGTTATTTTACGGTACGTCTTCCAGGACCGGGCCCTGCTTCACCAAAGTGAAAAACGGCCAGTGCTTAGCGAGTCTCCAAGGGGTGGTTTGCACGCGGCAGCTGTGCTGTGCCACCGTCGGCAAGGGCTGGGGCCACCCTTGCGAGAAATGCCCGGTCAGGATGGACTGCGAGTTGGGTCATTTAAAGACCAATCAGGGTCAATGCGTCGGTACGTCCGATTTCGCATCTCGTTCATCCGGTCTTATTCGCGTGAAAAACGAACAGAACGTAACTGTGTGGATTTTTTTGTGTGAACCAAAAACTGAACTGTCATCTGCACAAGCTGACGGAATGATTATTCACAATCTCTCGGGAGTTCGGATCATTGAAATGAGTATAACGATAATCGTAATTTTCGTGCTCCCTTTAGATATCAACGAGTGCGAAGCGATTCCCGGACTGTGCGAAGGTGGGAAGTGTCTGAACACTCCCGGCTCGTTCACATGCGAATGCCCGCCGGGACAAGCGAGGGATCCCGAGACGAACGAATGCAAGGATAAGGACGAGTGCCAGGAGGAAGGCATCTGCGCCGATGGCCGATGCATAAACACGAACGGCGGCTATTACTGCCACTGCAATCCAGGATTTATACAAAGCCAAGACCGCAAATATTGCATCGGTGATTACGTTGTTGCAGAGACATTGAATATCTTCTTGTATTAGCATGCATTTGCTCACGCTTACGATTAATTGACGTCGATGTTTGAATTATTGTTCATCAGACGGCAGGCAGGGATTGTGTTACTTAGCGGTGAATCGTAACGGACAGTGTAAGAATCGACTGGCGATGAGGTTGAGCAAGAAAGACTGCTGTTGCGGCAAGAACATGGGTCGAGGATGGGGTGACGAATGCTTCATTTGCCCTAATCCTGGCAGCGGTATGTATGCATCTTCAAAGAGAAATGCAACAAACAGTACTTGACACGCTCGAGTATTTCGTACATGTTCGTAATTTTCGGCAATATCTACTTAATTTACATAATCTAATTGTAAGCCATCACACGTTGTTAATCTAACAATTATATTAAACAGGCATGAGAGCGGTTTAGCTATCAAAATTAACGAGAAAAGTGAGTTTCAGTCATGAAAAAGTAAGAAAATAGTGAGTCACCTTTAGAAAAAGTGAATTAAAAGTGAATCCTTTCCAAATAATTTGTACGTTAAATATTAAATTATGTATCTATTATATCATTTCTCTAAGAGATTAAAAACACTGACTTTAGAGTGAGAGTCAATGAAAAACAAAATTTGAATTTTGGGAACAAAGTTACATGATATGTAAAATCCAAAATTTACATTTCTTCACTTTATGAGCATTGTGTCGTCGGAGTTATTGTTATGTTTTACTTTCGTCGAACCTTTTGTCTTGTCCTTAAAGAAGCAATGTTATTGAACATGATTTCTCGCGATCGATTTGCTTTTTGGAAGGTCTTAAACCGAGTAAGAAAATAGTAAGAAATATTAGCTTTTTCCTTAGAAGTGAGAAAAAGTGAAGTGTTTCTAAATAAATAAGAAGTGAGAAAAGTGAGTCGCTTCCATGCCTGTATTCAAATAAAATCGATCTTTATACTTCGCGTATTTCGAACGCGGTATGCCTTCGATGATTCATCAAAGAGAGATATTTTGGGGGCTGCTTCGCGAGAGAAACCTGTCGTATCGCAGCAAGCGAATAAAAACGAATCTGGAGCTCGCGAAGAGCCTATTAGCGCATGCCAGATAAAAGCGAGCAATATGACGATTGACAATTCTACAGGATCCACGTTATTACTCAATTGTAGATGATTACAGCAGGCTTTGCAACTACAGTTCTTCGCAAATACAGTTTTTCACCGAGGTGAACGAGTGCGCGCTGCGGCCGGACATCTGCGGCGACGGTCACTGCATCGACACCAAGGAGGGTTACGAATGCGAGTGCTACCCGGGGTTCACGAGGAAGCCCGGTGGTAGGTGCGAAGACGTGGACGAGTGCCAATTAGGCTACTGCCAAGGTGGAACTTGTCGCAATTATCCCGGTAGCTTCGCCTGCGACTGTCCACCCGGCTTCGTTGTATCCGGCGAAGGCAGATACTGCACCGGTAACTGTTAACTCCTAAACTCGATCCTCATTCTTGACAAAGAGCAATTTTAACGGTTGACGTCGCTAATAGCAGCCATGATAATAGCAGTGACGATATTAGAAATAGCAATAGTTATTACGGCAATTGTAATATTGTTGATATTAATAGGAATATATCCTTCTAGATCACGATGAATGTCAAGACACTGGGATGTGTACGAATGGACATTGCATCAACATGAACGGATCTTTTAAATGCAAGTGTAACGACGGCTACAGCCTGTCACCGTCGAAGAATACCTGCGTAGGTGAGGAACGTTTCTTTACTCAATTTTCAGATTCGCTGCGAAAAATTGCAAGCAACGAAACACTGTGTGATTTCTGATGCTTCAAAGAACGGTCGTGGGATGCTAATTCGCGAAAATTGTCTGCGTCTTCAGATATCAACGAGTGCATAGAAAATCCGAGAATTTGCCTAAACGGCCGTTGCGAGAACACACCAGGATCCTATCACTGTATCTGTCAGTCGGGCTTCACTCCTTCGAGAGACAACACTTTCTGCGTGGATATGGATGAATGTTCCACCAGCGGCATGTGCGAAAACGGCAAGTGTGTTAACATGGAGGGTTCGTTCAAATGCGTCTGCGACTCTGGTTTCAGGATTGGTCCCGACCTGACTCACTGCATCGGTATTTAACAACTAATAGTGCCAACAATAACGTAAACAAAATTATTCTATTCGTAAAGAGTCTGAATTTTAAATATCTACAATTTCGACTGCGCTATAGTAATTCAACACTTGCTTAGAATTTGCCCAAGTTTCGAGACTTCGGCAAGGTTCAGCGTAAAATTGAAAATCTTGACATTTAAACACAAGAGAGAGAAACAATATGCGAGAAAGGTATGGTAAACTTATTATTTACAATTATCATTATTGTTTCCAATTATCCTACAAGATATTGATGAGTGCCTAAGTGCACCCTGTCAGAACGGACGTTGCATCAACACACCTGGCAGTTTCCGATGTGAGTGTCACCCGGGATTCAATCTAGGTCCTGACGGAAGATCCTGCCTAGGTTCGTAACGATTATTTTCTGCACGAAATACGCGGTGCGTTTCGTTTGGAATATACACTTGTGAGATCTGGGGTACGTCTAACAAATGATGATTCCGCGCTGGTCAGATACGAGAAGAGATCTGTGCTATTCGCAGTACAGAGACGGCCAATGTTCCAATCCGACATCCACCGCCGTGACAAAGTCCAGTTGTTGCTGCTGCACGATAATCCTAGGCCAGCCAATGGGCTGGGGCAGCACATGTCAACCCTGTCCGCTTCCGGGCACTTCGGAGTTCGAAGCCTTGTGTCCGCATGGCGCCGGAATGACTTACAATGGCGATGGTAAAAAGTCTAAGCAAATCTTCCATTCGGAGATCCGAGATTTCAAATGCTAAAATTTGCGGGAACACTAATTCCCACATATTCGGAATCTCTGAATCCAATGTTCGGAGACGAGAATACATTTCCGAGACATGAACATTCCGAAACTCGACATTTCACAATTCGAATCCAATAAATAACGGAAACGCGAAATATGCAAATATTGTTAAAGACATCAACGAGTGCGCCCAGAACCCGAATATCTGCATCAATGGCGGATGCGAGAATCTTATGGGGACGTATCGGTGCATCTGCGACAATGGATACGAAGTAGACGCAACGGGGAAGATTTGCAGCGACATCAATGAATGCGAGTTAGAGGATTCCTTGTGTAGCGGTGGCCAATGTCGAAACACACCTGGTAGTTTCCAGGCAAGTTAACTGTGTATTGAAACCCCCATTAAATGAAGACGAAAAAATATGAGTGATCAGCTCAAATTTACCGGCCTCTTATCACTAATCTCTCCTTTATCTCGAGGCATTGTTCTGCGCTTTGACTCAACGATCTTTCACGATTAATCAGGAAAACCTCGCAGTTATCAATAATATTAATTTGTTCATAGTGCACTTGCCCGACGGGCATGAGATTCAACACGCAAAATCAAATGTGCGAGGACGTGGACGAGTGCGAGGAGTTGGGACCGGAGGTGTGCTTCAATGGCATATGCATCAACACCCTGGGAGCTTACGAGTGCGAGTGTTCACCGGGGTACATTCTCGACAACACCGGCCACATCTGCATGGGTACGAGCCTCCTCCGAATAACAAGGAAATAATCGTGCAATAAATCAATATAATATATATATATAAATCAAGGCAGTATTCTGATCGATTCCAGACAATCGGAGAGGTTCCTGCTGGACCAAGATGGTAGATGGCCGTTGCGAGAACAATCTGCCGAGAGTAGCTTTGCGTTCGGAGTGTTGCTGTTCGGTCGGCGTAGCCTGGGGCAGCCCCTGCGAGATCTGCGACCACTCTCTCTGCGAGTGCTCCAAGGGCTACGCGAAGGTGGATGGCAAGGGGTGCACAGACATCAACGAGTGCGAGCTCAACAGTGGGATCTGTAAGGGTGGAGGCACTTGCGTTAACACTGACGGCTCGTATCGCTGCGAGTGCCCGCCTGGTCTCACTTTGGATGCAGCACGTAAGCGAATGGCGACAAATTAATAACAAGACACGTAATGTCTCAGAGAAAATGATACGAATAAAGTTAATTGAAAGAGAACATTCATTAATAAAGTTATGAGAATATATTTCAAAAAAATTACAATAATATTGATGTATTCCTTATTATTTCGATATCTCTTCGACGATGTTCTAAATCGTCTCAATTATTTTCGGGAGAATTTTTGTCGAATTACCCCGCGTAAATTATTCTATTTTTTTTCCTATTTTTTTTTTTCGATCACAGATACTACTTGCATCGACACTAGGCAGGAAACTTGCTTCTTGGACTATCGTCACGGTCAGTGCACCAATCCCATAGAAGGTCATTTCCCAAAGAGTCTCTGCTGTTGTTCCGTCGGCCGTGCCTGGGGTAGCGATCGGTGCGAGTTGTGTCCGAAAATGGGCACGCAGGCCCATGCGGAACTGTGTCCTCGGGGAGAAGGCTTCACCGAGCGTCAGGATATCAATGAATGCGTGGAGTTCCCGGGGATGTGTCTGAACGGTAGATGCAAGAACACGATCGGCAGTTACAGTTGCAGGTGCAATCAGGGCTATGCGCTCGACGAGCACGGCATCAAGTGCAACGGTGAGTTCTGCACCTCCCGTGAAATTTTGGAACTTAAAATCAGGCAATTTGTATCCTGAAAATGATCTTCCCGTGGGATGCCGGATCTCGAGGAAATCAAGCCCTAAGAAAGTTCTAACGACTACTTGCGAAACAACGTAGACCGTTACGTGAACGTTGAACAATTTGAACTTCAATTCAATTTCAATTTAATTAAAGTTTAAAGTTAACTAAACTTCATGAATTTTAAAAACTCTCGTTAGATATCGACGAGTGCGAGATAATGCGCGGAGTCTGCGGGAACGGCACCTGCAGGAACATGCCCGGCCATTTCCAGTGCGACTGCAGCCCCGGTTATCGCAGCAACGACATCATGAAGATTTGCATGGGTACAGTGTGAAAAGTAAAACAACAAAGTGGCGAAAAATCTGCCGATTCGATCACGTCTGAAATATTTCAGACATAAATGAGTGCGAAGAGACCCCGGGATTATGTCGCGGCGGTACTTGCATCAACACCGAGGGGAGCTTCAACTGTCAGTGCCCGCCGGGGCACGAACTGGGACCCGACAAGCAGTCCTGCAAAGACATAGACGAGTGCTCGAGGACCAGCGGTATATGCTCGAACGGCGTCTGCGAGAATATGATGGGCACCTATCAATGTATATGCGACGACGGTTATCAGCAGACCGGTCTCAGATCTCACTGCGAAGATATCAACGAGTGCGCACTTGGCAACGGTGGCTGCGAGGACGTTTGTCTCAACACTCCGGGCAGCTTCTCCTGCTCTTGCCGGTAAAACAATCATGATTTTGGTGATAATCGGCGCTACAGTGGCCGCGTGATGTTTGCGCGGCATCAATTTCATGTTATATTCGCGCATCGATATCTCCGACTCGATATCTTGCGATTCATGTTTAATCGTTTGTGACAGCACCGGCTACGCTTTAAATCTAGACGGTCGATCTTGCATGGACGTAGACGAGTGCAAGGAGAACCCACGAATCTGCAACGGGGGTAAATGCAGAAATATACCGGGCGGTTATAGATGCAACTGCACGAACGGTTTGCTGCCCGGGAGAGACGGCACGTCTTGTATAGGTGAGCACTTCTTCATTTACTCATTAAGAATTATATAGGCTTGGATCGAAATATACGAGTCGAATTAATGTAAAGGGAAGATGCATCGATAAAATTGCGGAAATATATGAAAATCGTATCCCACTTTATGCGTGATACGTTATTTATTATTATTATAACTTGCGTATTATCAGATATCGACGAGTGCGTGACGCAGCCGCGAATATGCGGATTCGGCGAGTGCTACAACACGATCGGCTCCTTCAACTGTCGCTGCGAGGAAGGATACTCGGTGAAGCCAGCGGAAGGACCCGCCTGCACCGATGACGACGAATGCCGGTTAAATGCTTATTCTTGCAGCGAGTTCGCCGAATGTCAGAACACCCAGGGCTCGTACGTGTGCACTTGTCACGAGGGCTTCACCGGGAATGGGATTGAGTGCTGGGATATTAACGAATGTTCCACGAACAACGGTGGCTGCGATTCCAACGCTCACTGTATCAACACCGAGGGTTCCTTCAAGGTATCCCGTATTCAACGTATCTTTCAAAGAAGTCTCGAGAGAATAGAATCAACGGATAACGTGGGAGTATCGATCGATCGATTTAAAAACCTCGACGGATTTGACGAATCTCTGTGCCTGCCGGTTTGAAAAATCCATCGGTCTGTTAAAATTGATTTGATCCTGAAGCCTGAAATTGACGTTTTAATTTTAAATCGAGGAATTAACTTGTTAAATGCCAATTTCAGAGATCGATTTTAAATTTAAAATTGAAAAATTCCGAGATCTAAATGTTGAAATTGACTTGAAAATTGGTCCCTGCAGTGCGTATGCGACGCTGGCTTTCGAGGCGACGGCTACAGCTGCAAGGACATCGACGAGTGCGCGGAAGACAGCGCACTTTGCGAGAACGGGCACTGCCTGAATTATCCGGGCGCTTACCGCTGCGAGTGCGAGATGGGTTTCATGCACCCGGATGAGCACAACGAACAGGCGTGTGTAGACATTAACGAGTGCGAGATGTTCAGCAATCTGTGCGTTTTCGGCCACTGCGAAAACATCTTCGGCATGTTCCGCTGCGAGTGTAACGAGGGTTACAAATTGGACGGCTCCGGCGGCAATTGCACCGACGTGGACGAGTGCGAGAGTCCGCAATCCTGCCAATACGGCACCTGCATCAACACGCAGGGCAAATACATCTGTCGCTGCCCGCCGCACTATGAGCTTGTGGAGGCCGGAAATGCTTGCGTGGGTGGGTATCACGTCGTCAGAAATGTTCAGTTATTCTCGCACTGGTGTATCCTTGTCGTCATGATTCACCATCGATCACACAGATAGACGCGAGTCGTTTTGCTTCACGGGTTTCGAGCATGGTACCGGAAGGCCTCAGTGCGTTTTCGAAGTGGCGTCATCGGTGACGAAGGCCACATGTTGCTGCAGCATCGGCAATGCCTGGGGCAATCGTTGCGAGGAATGCCCGCAGCACGGCACGAAGGAATACGAGCAATTGTGTCCTAGCGGGCCGGGATACAGGCCGAATCGCGTCACCGTTATTCTGGAGGATATCAACGAGTGTGAGGAACACGAGAACATTTGCCAGAACGGGCACTGTACCAACACGTTCGGTAGCTTTATGTGTTCCTGCAACGAGGGTTTCATCCTGGACGATACCAAGACTAATTGCATCGGTAATGAAAATACCGGAGGAGTTTCGAGCGAGATTTCGGAAACTTTACAATCGTGCTTTCGAATCTCGACATTTAATTCGCTATCTTCCCGGATTTTTCTATCTTAGTATTTTCACGCGTTTAACGTAACACGCCCGCTTAAAACGTGTGAAAATGATTGCAGACATAAACGAATGCGCACTGCACCCACAAATATGCGGCGTGGGATACTGCATCAATGATCAAGGGAAATATCACTGCGAGTGCCCGGAAGGATACATGGCGATGCCTGGCGGAAGTCAGTAAATCCGAATGCAAAAGTCTATATACTTCTGTCTGACCTTGCTGTATAATGAAATTTCAAGTAGTCACACGATTCGATAAGTCGGCACGACTACTTCGTAACGTCGTACTTTCTATCGCGATACAAATGGAATTGAATCGAAATGTGACGAAAGTATAAACCGAGGTTGCTATCGGAAGAACAGATGGATTCGCACGGTTGTCACGCGGTTTGTTCTTTCAGAGGAGTGCGTCGACATGAGGAAGGAATCCTGCTATCTCACCTACGATTCCGGGCATTGCCTCAACCCCATGGTGCAACCACAGACGAAGATGTTGTGCTGCTGTTCCATGGGTGCTGCGTGGGGCAGCGATTGCGAGAAATGCCCGGGCGAACGGACACGTGAGTACCCAAACGGTCGAACTATCGTGAATACTAGCGCGAATAAAATCACCGGTCGGTCATCTTGTGTGTCAGGTGAACACGAGATTCTGTGCGGACTGGTGCCGGGTCAGATCATGAACCCGATCACGAATCACTCCGAAGAGATCGACGAGTGCGCCCTGATGCCGACGATGTGCACCCACGGCCGATGCATGAATACACCCGGTAGTTTCGAATGCCAGTGCGACCGAGGTTACGTTTACGATGAGGATTCGCATCAGTGTATCGATGAAAACGAGTGCCTGCAGGTACGACGGTCTCGCAATTAAGAGATCTCGATTCTTTCTCTGTCTTCTGAAGCGTGTCAGGAGAGGAAGAATGGTGGAGATCAATATCGAGGAATAGCGATCCGACAATTATTGCCTGTGCGAGGTCACACCAAAACGTGAGATTCCTGTTATTTGTAGATACCGAATCCGTGCAGCGGCAACGCACAGTGCCGCAATCACCAGGGCTACTTCGAGTGCGTGTGTCCTGCCGGCTACAAACTCGGTCTCAGCCAACATGACTGTGTCGACATCGACGAATGTTACGAACGACCGGGCATCTGCAACAACGGCTTGTGCAACAATCTGCAAGGTAGCTTCCAGTGCGTCTGCCATTCCGGTTTCTCGCTGACTCGCGACCGAGACAATTGCGTCGACATCGACGAGTGCCAGCGCAATCCAAATATATGCAACAACGGTACTTGCATCAACACCTTGGGCTCCTACAAGTGCCAATGCTACCAAGGATTCAAGCTGAGCCCTAATAACGACTGCGCGGGTGAGCTGACGAATCTTGATCCCTAATTTGATTTTATAATTGAAATATGTTTTTGCACATCTTGATTTCGACTAATTCGCTGCAGACATCAACGAGTGTCGAATAATGCCGTTTTTGTGCCGCAACGGCCGATGCCGTAACACGATTGGCGGTTTTGTTTGCGAGTGTGCGGACGGTTACGTGTTGGCGCAGGACGGTCAGCACTGCCGCGATATCGACGAATGTCACGAGGTAAACTGCGATAAAACACGCATCTTAAATTTACACTCAATTCACACGCTCGTATATCAAGCCTGTCTTAAATCGTGTCTTACTGATATTTCAACAAATCGAATACGCAAACGCTTTCTAGAAATCACAATTTCTGGTTGTTGGATCGATTTCTTGCAGATACCGGGATTGTGCCCATCGCCGGGGAAGTGTCAAAATCTGATGGGATCGTATATATGCTCGTGTCCGCCGGGTTACGAGTTGGATCACACGAGGAAAAAATGCGTCGGTCCGTAAACTTTCACATCCGATACATATTGATCGCTCAAACAGTATTACATCGCGCGTACGCGAAGCTCCCTCCTCCTTGGAGAGCTTAAATTGATTTTTCTCGCAACCATCTCGTAGATGTGGACGAATGCGTGGAGACGAGAGAGATTTGCGAGAACGGCCGGTGCATCAACACGGAAGGCGGCGTGATTTGCGAGTGTCCAGTCGGGTATCGACTGAGCGACAAACCGAACTCGATGAGATGCATCGACGTGAGAGAGGAGCTGTGCTACGACACTTACAGGCGAGGCCAATGCACCAGTCCACGGGAAGGCGGTATGACCAGGAAACACTGTTGCTGCACGATGGGCAAGGCTTGGGGACGCTACTGCGAAGCGTGTCCACCGGAGAACAGCGGTAACAAACATTGCGAAGAGAAATATTTGAACAGAATTTCCCCTTCGACAAGTAGTCAAAGTAGTCAATTAGAGGCGCTCCGACCGCAAATCATTGAAAGAGGACATTTTCCAGTCCGACTATCTCAGAGAACGTATTAAGGAGACACGATGTTTATTTAGAAGAAGATTCCCGAAGAGTAATGCCCAACTAATTATGCTCGTCTAGAGGAATTCAAGAAGTTGTGCCCGGAAGGACCGGGCAGGGACGACACCGGGATTGACTTGAACGAGTGCCTGTTCATGCCAGACGCCTGTTCCGGAGGCGAGTGCATCAACACAGACGGCTCATTCCGCTGCGAGTGTCCGACGGGATATATGTTGGACGAGAGTGGCAGACGATGCGTGGACAACAATGAGTGTTTGAGTGTCCAGAACATCTGCGGTAACGGCACTTGCCGCAACATCGACGGCGGCTTCGAGTGCTCCTGCAACGACGGATTCGCGCCGGGAGCTAATCAAGTCTGCGAGGACGTGAACGAGTGCCTGGAGTTAGGCAATCAGTGCGCTTTCAGGTGCCACAATGCGCCAGGCTCCTTCCGCTGCATCTGTCCGTATGGATACACCTTGGCGCCCGACGGCCGTCATTGCATAGGTAAATAATTATTATAACTAATATAATTATTATAAGTAGTATATATTAGTTATAATGCATAATAATACACATATTAATATATAATAAGATATACATAATAAATATCATAATTAATATATTATATATTAGCTGCGATATAATTAATGTATTATACAAGATGCGAAGCAATAACCACTACTGACTTGAATATCTTCGAAATATGAAATACAGGAGAAACGTTTATCCAACAGAAATTGTATTGAGACATACTAATGTATCATCATTTCGAATACCTTCTGTAGATGTGAACCCTTTCTTATTTTATCAAGTCATATTTTCATAATAAAATATTTTTTACTTTTCGACGATATTCAAGCCGATAATAGTCACCGCTTCACTCTGTACGATACATTAATATTATTATAATCACAAAATAATTGCATTAAATAATTTTTTTAACGATCCCTCGGGCGTTTTATATCCATAAATCACGTGGAGATGACAAATCGTAAGTGTGATTGTGTCAGAATCGGAATTATATTTCCAGACGTCGACGAATGCGTCACGCCGGCGAACGACTGCAGATTCCAGTGCAAGAATCTGATCGGCACTTTCATGTGCATCTGTCCCCCTGGATATCAAAAAATAGGAACGGTAGATGAGTGTAAGGATATTAATGAATGCGCCATTAACTCTGGTCTCTGTCAGCATGGACGTTGCGTTAACTCGGAAGGGAGTTACCAGTGTCTCTGCTACGACGGTTTCGAGCAGAGTCCGGACGGGAAGTCGTGTATCGGTATGAAGCGGCAGAAAATTGAATATTAAATGATAACTAGCACAGGCACCTCTTGATTTCGACCATAGAAATATGTCTGCGCTTTCCTATGATCAGATCGAAGAGTCGGCTATTGCTTCCTGCAAACGATCGGCGGCAGATGCACCGCCCGGACCTCGGAATTGCGTACGGTCACGAAGGCGGACTGTTGTTGCACCATGGGGGCGGCATGGGGACCACATTGCGAGATCTGCCCGTCCCGAGACTCCGACAATTATAACGAGCTCTGTCTGGACAAAGGATTCTCCGTGGACGGTCAAGGTAGACGCGGTCGTGTTATTGTCCGATAGATATTTAAAATGTCGCTGCCGATCGTGCTACCTGTAATCTAATCAATTGCGATAACAATAGAATTCTCTCTATTATCGAACGAAATTTTCAGATATCGACGAGTGCAAGACCATACCCGATCTTTGCAGGAATGGCCAGTGCATCAACACCCTCGGTTCCTACAGGTGCATTTGCAACAAGGGCTACAAGGCCGATAAGTCCGGTATTCACTGCATCGGTAAGATTCTCCGAATAAATAATCGTAACGGTATTCCGTGACCATTCTTTTCATCATCATAATCGCACCGAAATGGGCTTGCAGACATCAACGAGTGCGAATTGACGCCGAAGCCGTGCAAGTATAACTGCCAGAATATCGAAGGCAGCTTCATCTGTTCATGTCCGTCAGGCTTCATTCTGAACCCGGACGGTATCAGCTGCAGGGACCTGGACGAATGCGCGACCGGAAATCACCTGTGCCAGCAAAATTGCATTAACACCCCGGGAAGTTACACTTGCGGCTGCCAAGAGGGTTACAACCAACAAGGGGACGCGTGTCATGGTTACGTGTCTTCTCTCGATTTTCTCGTTATCCGATTATTACACGACGTTTCTCTAAACAACAATTTCTAACCTGCCTCTTATAATATAACCTTCTCTTCTCCAGATATTAACGAATGCGACCAGCCGGGAGTTTGCCCGAAACCCGGTAAGTGTATTAACACTCTAGGCAGCTTCCAATGCATCTGTCCGAGAGGTTTCAAGCTGGATCACACCGGGAGGTTTTGCACGGATCATAACGAGTGTGCCGACGATGCCAATTGCGAGCATGGCTGCCAGGTAAGATTAGCTTGTGCAAATTGGTTTTAAGCAAACTCCTCGACATCAAATCTACGGACGTTCAGCTGATCGTTATTATCCTAATTCTCACGTCTAAAAAGACTTAACACATCGCGAAGAAAATTCTTCGTCGTCTAACGTAGCGAATTTTGGGATTCTAGAACTTCATGGGTAGCTACCGCTGCGGCTGTCCAGACGGTTTCATTCAACACCTCTATTACAATCAGTGCATCGATGAAAATGAATGCAACGCGTCACCTTGTGGCGACAGTGCTTGCATCAACACGATTGGCAGTTATAAGTGCGGCTGTCCGGATGGCTATCAATTCGATAACAATTTGGCGATTTGCGTGCAGGTATAACAATTCGAATCCTTCAATCATTTCCGGAAGATATCCCAGCTACGAGATTAAAACTGCAAGATTAAAACTACCATTCGGGTATCGTAACATATGAAACAAAAAAATCAAAGTTAAAAGCAGAGAAGAAGTATATCTTTGTAATTTGTCCTCTAAAGGTGAGTGCCGGGTGTCTCGGCAGTCCTTGCGCCTTCGGATGCACTCCTAACGGAGCCAGCGGATTTATTTGCGGCTGTCCTACTGGTTATCAACGGATAGGACAGGTCTGTCCTCGCATTGTACAAGATAACGAAAGTAGTTCTGTTTAAAGTATTAAAAAAATCGTAAGAATACTTTTATTTCCAGGGTCACTGCTTGTCCACCATCAATCCATTATCTCAAGGACGCTATGGCGAAGATATCGGCAACGTGCCGACTTTCCAGATCAATCCTGATACTTACCACATACCGCCGGCTGACGATAAGACGATTTCCACGGAAGGATGCTTCTCGTGCAAGGTTTGTGTATCATGTTCACGATTTGCTTTTATGATAATTCTGATAACTAGATGGCAAAGATTCTCGATTTAGGTAAATGGAAGACACCGAAGAAATACTAAGAACAGGTCGGCGGACAAAGAGATCGTAACAAAGAGAAGTGAAATGATGAAGAAACACCGAAATGTTAAAGCAAAGCGACATCACCACGGGATGCAGCATCTTCTCAAAGTCAATCTGCGTCAGACAAGGCACCGCACGCGGATTATTAAGCTGCAATCCGCTATCAAAGTAATTCTTGCATAATTTTAACCAATTCAAAGAAAAATGCCACTTCAAACGTCACTTGGAAATCTTCTCGCAAGCACATCCGCGATATTACTCTAACAATCCGAGTTACACCGACAGCACTAATTATTCGTTTACAGGACGAAGAGATGGACTACAGCATCGTACGAGGCAACAACGAGGGGCACTTCGAGATCGTCAGGGAAAACGGTATTTCCGCCCTGCACTTTCGCCACCGGCTGAAGAGTCCCGACGAATTTCGCATAGTGATTCACGGTCGTGCCAAGAAGCAGGCGGCGGCGAGCAAAGAATGGGAGAAACCGCTAACGTTCAGAGTCCACCTGATAGTCGTGGAGTGAAAAGTCACGGGACAGGATCGAGGACAACTGGACTCCGTGAGAGAACACTGCCCAACACTGCGTTACGCTTCTTCTTAGTCAATTTTTTCGCGGAATTATTTCGAGCTGTGGCGAAGTATTAAATATACCGGGAATGCCAACGTAATGACAGGAGAGTCGCGAGAAACACAAATGGCCCGTAAGAATCGGGGGGCCGATCATCGAAGCACGAGTCCTCGGTTAATTGAAAATCCGTTTTAACAGAACAATAGAAGACCGCTGTGCGCCTCGACTTCTTGCGCTCACTCGCGCACAAATCGCCTCATTTAACTGCCAGATAATCAATATTCTATCCACGAACAATAACAATTCCTTACGGCTGCGAGCTCACAATACACCCGCGAGATCTTCACACTGCCAATGTGCCTATCAAGTGCCTTATCCTTTATCTTTCTCGACAGTTTACATTTAGTCGTTTGTACGGACTCGCGCGCGTATCGGAATAATTTTCACGTAGAAGTCTCATTAGTGCAATTCACTTTGTCGCGCGTCGTTTAAACTAATGAAAAAACCAAGTCGGAACGGAAACTACTCTGAGTGTTGTCTGTTAAACGCGAAACATACAACAGCGTTCTCTTTATCTACCGCCTGCAATCGTAACGTAAACGCAACACAATTAGATTAGATGTAACGAAGACTAGAGATGTACAAACGCTAGATTATATTATAGCTTTAAGCGAACGAACGCAGAATGTACACAGATATACGCAAGAACGTAGCTTTATATATTTATAAATCTTAGCTCGAAACAAAATACGTGGCACGAGTGTAGTTTTGCGCGCGATATGAATGCATCTTGCGCTCAAATCTCCAAGAGAAATTCGTACGCATGTCACCGACACACGTCGGTTGCTTGATGATACATTACGACATTTCGTACCAACAATAGTAAGGATATTAGTTATGTATAAAACTGAAGAATATGCCAGAACTCGTATAATAAAGATGTGAAAAGAGTTTATTAAAATCGTGTTGCCCTCATTTTCAACGCATATAAATGTTCAAGATCCTGCGGACAACGTTTCTGTTCATGTTAATAAATTCTTAGCTGCGCAAGAATACTATATTTTGTATTCGAAAGTTTGAATAGCAAAAATTTAATTTTAAAATATCATTCTGATTCCAACTTGAAGAACTTCAATTTTCGGAAAGCACTCCGAACTTGTACGTCATATCATGTATATACATCCTGCCAGGATACAAGACGCATGATGGAAAATGTCCGATATTAACAGCGTTGGGGTAATTCTGGGGTGTCAATGCAAATCCACCGTGTCGGTGATAAGGGAGGCCTCCTTTGCCATAAATTGGCTCGGCTTTTCTTATCTCGACTTCCGTCATCTGCTCGAGATGTAATATTTTAGAATTAATTGATTTTACAGAGATCACTAGTCCAAGGCAAGGCTTCAATTTTACATTTACCGACTCGAAAGAATCAACTTGCAAATCAGGGGGATTAACACGTTCAGGACCCGACAGTTCATTGCCCGTGTAGACTTGCAATCCCGGATGGTTCGAGTAAATTTCCAAAAATCGTCCGGAAGTAGGATGTAAAATTCTTTTCACGTAACAATGAAACATAAGTCGATTAATCCCGGCACACTGGAGTAAGTAAATTTTCGGCGTGTAAAAAAAATACTTCCTTGATGAAAGCAAACGCGATGCTTTCAACAAAACGTCTCACGTTATGCAGAGAACATTGCAGGATTTGTAAGATCGGGTAAAATTTGGGGATTACCGAGCGTGAAAACGATAACACCAGTAATTGGGGCTATTGATGCACAGATTGTGGTTGTAACCGCCACCCGGTACCTCGTATAATCGGCGACGGTTCAACTGGGTCGGTAAACGTAACTCGTATACTGTACAGTCGACCGGAGATATAACACCAGTCGGCAAGTTGTTCTGCACATCCGTAAAAGTCCAACTGTCGGCGTTGACCGTGAGAACGTGCTCGTTCAATTCTTTCGGACCTGCATGCTACTGTCGAACTCGCTCAATGTTGTTTTGGGAGAATTCGAAGCAAATATCCAAGGTATCTTATAATTATCATTTAAAAAGTATACCACAAAGTACACCACATGTTCCCGAAAAATAGAGCGGCATTATCCTCTTACAAAATTTAGATGAAGCACCTTTTATCATCATCAAACTTCTTAATGATAGAAATTTGGGCAACGGAGATTATGGCATACTTTTCAGCAATGATGCCTATATATGGGTACCTAGGTATTCTGACATTATTCGGATGTCCAAAGAAATTTTTCGGGAATTGCACGAATATCTGGCTGACCGATTATTGCCCGAAGATATTCAAGTGCGTCGCAATTGATATACATAATATTTTAGAGAAACGAGAAATCAAATCAACTGATACGAAATGTATTGCTACGAAAATCAATAACAGTTAAGTGTTAACTCGCAGTTTTTGAACCCAGGTATCCAGCTAATACGGATAATTACAAGTATCTAGATAGTATTCAGAAATTAGAATACCAGCTGGATGCTCGTGTAGAACAAAGTTCTATGTTTATATCTTACATGCCCGGCAAGATTGAACAGACAGTAATTAGTGACATTGACAGGAGTCGGCTTCGTGGCAGTGGCGCGAATGTTAATGTGAAGTTGATTATCATTCGTCCAGGTGTACTTAACTTGCGTTAACAAATCACCGGGGTATCCCTCGCTATTGTCTCGGCTTAAATGCGACATCACCTCGTCGAAGAATATAATATAAAAGGAGCAAAACAGTTTAACAGTTTTCTGATGAATTTTAAGGAATAAATTAGACCCTACCACTCGATTGTTCACTATCTGCGACTGCCAATTAACATTGTCGAACGCGACTATGCCGCCATTGAAATGGTCCTTTCCGGTCTCATCGTTAATCGACAAAGGGTAGATTACGTTGTTGAAACTCATCAGACCGCCGGAAATGCGATTGACGACACGGCCAATAATGCTTCCCATGTATCTGTTCTTCAAATATCCTAATTACGTTAACGATGATGATAAAATATCACTTGAAAGTGACAAGTGCCGCGCGTTTATCTAGAAATCCATACGCGCCGCGCAATTTCTAATATCTCATTAAATTCGCGGCGTTGAACGCGCGCGATAACAACGCCTGTCTGATAACAAAAAAAAAAACTCCATGCTTATTATTACTCGGTTAATTCGCTCAAATCAAAAATTTACCCTCCATATCATCGAATCCCAGAACAACGTCGACCAGTTTGCCACCTCGATTAGGGATTTTAATCGATTGGATACTGGCACCCCAGGATATCAAACGGACAACTGCTTTGTGCTTATTCGTCAGTGTGTACCTGTCCACGTCAGAGACACATGACACATTTAGGTTAGAACAATAGCATATTCACGAAATATTTGAGAGATTTTCTCATGTACAGAACAAGGCGCTTGATTTGCATGATGTTCATTTGTGTCGAATTTCCTACGCAGAGCTCGTCAAGCAAATACATCCTATCGTGACGTATAATTTCTCAAAAGGGTCTAACGTTTTCCCGAAGAATAATTACAATCAGATATCGAAATAATCTCAATAGAAGCGGAGCGCTTCTTTTTGCGTAAGCAACAACAATCTTTTAATATTTTTAATACTTAATACCTTCTAATTATTTCAGGTGGCTTGTCAGATGCGACGCTACGTGACTCGGGGACAAATCCGAAACCGTCCTCTCGGATCGAAATATTTTCACGGGACATTACGCTTGAAGTTAAAATAAAAATTCAAATTCTACCGATCGTTTGTACTTTATTCACATTTTCGAACTTTACCTTGTTTCACACAGCACAATTTTTTACCGGTAGAGAAAACGAAATCTAATTGGAGTAATCACACAGAAATTTCGTAACTGGAACATCTAGCCTAACAAATTGACACTTTGAAGTCAGCGGCGTATCCGCTGCCAAACACTTGTTTTACTCGTGCGAGGTATGTCGAGAATCTTTACTTTCTGTCTCCCTACTATTTCGCCGTATGACTTTGTTGCTTTCCCAAGTAAGTTAATCACGACACCGGACGATACTTTTCGTACCGCGCCGAAACTCGAATGTTAACACCGAGCGGAAAAATCAATGCTACCGGAATATATCCCTCCGTCCCTCATCCATTAACTGGATACTTCTTCATAGACAAACATTTCCTACTGCCATCGGCCTTCATTTACGCCGCCTGCGTCAAGATATTCGCGGGGACATTCCGAGAGGATATTTCGGCCTCTGCTCGCTGCATACGCCCACATTTCACCCTCTACAACCCGCTCCGCTTTTCGTTTCACCATCTGGCGGTTTCACCGACGTGTCGCGAAAAAAAGAAAAGGAAAAATCGCGAATTGCGGCGTCGCGATTCGATTATCTCAAGGGACGCGAGGCTGCCTCTCCTCCTTTTATCGTCCCGGTCCGCGCGATTCGGAGCCTCGCTTCCGCCGGGCTTCAGAACAGTCGATGGGAATAATTACATTAATGGCGTCGCCGACAAGAGAACGTGACAACCCGGGTGCTACCTCTTCTCCACCGCCGGCGCTTGCTCGTGTGTCGGAAGGCACCTCGAATGAGAGAGCGAGCAGGCACCTCGACGGAAGCGTAACGCTCCCCTTCCCACCACCCCCTCCCCCGCTATTGCCGAGTTATACAGAGTGGCGCGCTCTCGCACCATCTCGCGCGGCGCGCTGCGGCGAGCCCGCTCGCGCGCTTTCTTCCTCACAATGGCGTAATGCCATTCTCGACGCGGTAACGCGCACAATGACGCCGCATCCCGCCGCTGGAAAGTAATTATCTTAATGTCCTGACGAGCCGGCGCGGAATGGAGACACTCGCTTGAAACGACGACGAGGACGACGCCAGGCACCGGGGGTTGGTGGCTCCGCGGCCGGGCGGATTCGTCTTGCGAACAATCCCCCCCCCC
>NW_014556754.1:987621-1010423 GCF_001313825.1 Dinoponera quadriceps
CCCCCCCCCCTCCCCCGCTTCCCGTCCCCGGCAACGGCGAATCGCGGATCGATGTGCGAACGTATCTGGACGACTCGCTCGCTCGTTGCGCAAACCGGCAGATTTGCTTCTTATCGTCGGATCGAGCGGGACTAGGCGCGATATGGAGCAAAGCCAGCGTTTGGACGACTATGGAGAATCTATCGGGGCTAATATCGAGAATCTGCCGGAGCCGATCGTGAAACCCTGCGTGGATGAAGACCGCACCGGGAGGTCGCGCGAGTATTTGTCCCGCACCCAGGAAACAACGAACAGCTTCGTCAGCGAAGTATATTACTTCAAGACGTTTCTTTCCTGCGGGAAGTATTGGTACCACAACACAATCGTGGGTCCCGCAATTTGCGTGCTTCGTAAGCATAATCCCCCCCTGCGCGATCGATTATACAGAAAATCGTGCAGAGCCCGAAAGCCTCGACAGAGAAGGAATCCATAATTCCATTGGTGGTTCTGCAAGCGAGAGATCCTTTGTCACAGGTACTAGACGGTGGGAGGAGGGTTACGGAACCCCCGTCGGAAAGAGAAAATGCGCGTTTTACCATGACGTATTACCCCCCCCCCCCCTTCCATCCCCCCCCCNCCCGCCCCTGTCCTTTTCCTTTCCAATCTCAATTAGTCATTACATCTCACGGTATAGCGATGCCCTTCTCGAAACTCCCTCGACGTCCGCGCCTGGTTTCCGCATTAATTGCGTCTCGACGACGCTCTCTCTCTCTCTCCCACCTCTTCGCCCACCCTCATCCTATGTGGGACGTTTTCAAAAGGATTAGTGTCGACGCCACGAGCCGCATAGATCGGCCAAAACCCCTTCGCTTTCCAAAGAAATCGGATCGAACTGCTGATCCTGCTTCTAACTCGGTATGTACGTAATCCGAAAGCTTTTCAAGGATTGCTCAGGCAATGTTTGCCGATAATGATTACGCTGAGCCTTAACGTCGCTAGCTAAACGACAAAAGCGAGCGAAACGGTAACACAGTGTTCCGTCAACCGGCACGAATCTGCTTTCGTATCCCACAGCTATTCTCGAAAAACTGTAAGGGTCTCGAAATTCCGTACTTTAACGTCCTGATAATTCACCATGAAATTCACCGGAATACATACGCAAGCTCTTCCCAGAAACTTTAGATCACATGGGGAATAAATATCGGCAAGATTCCTCAGACGTGAATTCGCGACATATCGTCTTCCTACCCCGAAGCAAGCACCCTTAGATCGCGCACGTGTTCCTAACGCATGCGGCAGATTTCAGCGTAAGTCGCTCGAACGGATTCTAGGGTTGCACTTCGCCGACCCTTTCCGCCCACCCCCTCCCCCGTTTTCTCTCCATCCGCCTGATCTCTGCCGGATATAACCTACCCACCTACGAAACCGGAGAGGCAGTCGCTAATTACGCAACGCGTTCGAGCGTGCTTTTCGGGGTGGCAACGTGGCACCGCGATGGGTCCACCGGGTTTCTCTCCCCCCTTCCCTTCCTCCCGCTATCGTGCTCCTGTGCTCTCGCGCGCGAGCTTCCCTGAACCCGTTGCCGTTCCTCTCCATCTTGCACCCCCTTAAGCTGCGTCCCCAACGAGCGACCGAAGAGCTTGTAATTTACTGTTGTCTGGGATAATACCGAGAAAGTATGCGATTCATTATCCGTCTGTTTTGAATCTATGAGAACTGAACGTTACATAATTACGTGGCAAACATTCTCTTATGTGTAAGCAAGGGAAGTGTAAATAAATTGAGTGATACGAAAGAGCTGAAAAAGCTATTCGATAATACGATAATTCAAAAGACACTAAAGATGATACCGCGGAATGATGGATTTGTGGATTTTCGAATATTTGCGAAATATCGAAAATTTCGCGGTTTTTTAAGATCTGAAAATATTCACGTTCGAATAATCTTGAAGTAATACACGTCGAAAATTCCCCGAACGAAGTTATTGGGGACGGAGCCTTAGCTGTCTACCCTTATGCCTTCGCGATCGCCTATAATCAGTCGAATATGGTGCTTCACCTGCTGCAAAAAGCTCGCAGGATGAACGTTCCACCGGTTCCCGCCGATTTGACGACTCGCCTCGTCGGTCGAGCAACCAATTTAATTTGCAGGATCAACGTCGGGAACGCCGCGTGGATAATCTCGCGCATCCGAATTACATGCTCCGCATGTCACACGTCGAATGCACACGCACACATGAGAAACCTTACGCATCCTCTAAGAGGATTACTAATTAGCTATACCTTAATTGCTAATTAAGCGAAATTACTCAAGTTTTATTCGCATTTACGGTATGAGTACCGAAAAACGCATTTTGGGGTCTTTAAGACGCTAATTTAACGATCCCTTTAACATATAAATAAATATTATATTATAAATAGATATAAAGGAATATTCCGTAATTTCACATTAATTACCGAATATTCCGTCGATCACGGGGGGGTTCATGACGACCTCGATGCTCGTCGACCTCCCGGATCGACGAACAGAAATTTTTCCTCGCATTGAACCGCATCGCTGCGAATCTCTCTCATGTCGCTCTCCACCGTCCCTCGAATTCAGATCCGGAATGAATCTTAAGGGCAATCATTAACGCGCAGACAACGGATTGTCATGGACCGGCGATTGAAAACCCCGTGAATCGCGGCGAACGGGTGGAAGTGCATGAAGAGCGAAGAAGGGGATGATAGCGGGTGGGCTATACTTAAATTACCTAGGAAGCATCGTCGGCATTCATACGTGGGATAAGCATTGTCATCCCGGGGGATTGTCTCGCAGACACCTCACGGGGCGCACGCTTTATACTACAGGGGTGCCACAGAGGTGGAAGAAGCCGAAGGGGAGGGGAGAGAGAAACCTTTATTAGGTAGATAAGCGAGATGCGAGTGCGTTATATAGATGCCCATCCTCGTTTTACTCACTTCAATGCCTAATGGAATTGAGTTCTTGCAAGGGAAAGCCGCCCCTCCCCCTCCGCCACCCCCTTCCGCCACATCGGTCGGGCAGGGAAAGGAGAGAGTGCGGGAGAGGACGACGGCGAGGATATGAGATAATTGGTATTTTGTCTCGCCGAATCCTTTGTGCCCGGAGTTTTAATTGACTTCGAGATTTTTCAATACCAATTTGCACCCGACTGCATGCGGGTAAGAATGTATGTGCACGCGCATGTGTGTGTGTGTGTGTGTGTGTGTGTGTGTGCGCGCATGAGGTATTCGCGGAGAGGCCGACGGAATGGCGACCACGTCGTCGGATTTTTTCCGCGACGGAAGAGACGTGCTCCTCGTTTTTCCTTCCGCCACCTTTGTCGACGCCGCGACGAGGGTGGGTTTTGTTTTTCAGGGTGGCGCACCCCGGCGTGATAATAAATTATTAGCCGACGGGCTCGCCTTTCTGGACTATTTTTATCCGATCGCGCCAAGATCAATGAGGAAGTGACGCTGTCGAGAGATATCTCGCGATTGCGAACCTCTTTGTAAAAAATGCCCGACTTAAAAATTAAGTTTCGCGCTTCGATTGCATTCGATTCGCGATTAATTAGAAACTGCCGGCGCTTCTGCAGAATTGGGCGTGAAAGCTCGCAGTTGTAATTCGCAAGTTCCTCGGTAAGTTTACGCGACCGTCGATCGGACGACTCTCCAAATTAATACGATTTAATAATATTAGCGGGCAACAAGAGTTCGTCCTGCAACGCGCGATGCGAGCGGCAAAATTTTAAATAAGACGACACTCAGCTCTGGGTCATCATGAATCCCAATTATTAGTGTTCAATGGTGACTACGAAGGAACAAACGTGATGCGAGCGAACAATAGGAAGAAAAGAGGAAGGAAGTGTTTGATGGTGGCGGCGAGGAGACGTCGAAAAGCAGTCGTAATACGAAAGCACAAAACAACTAATACTGTTCGCTGAAAGCGAACGGCGTCTATTCGTTCGCGTCGCTGAATATCCTCCGGGAGTCGGGAAGGTGGGAGGATCGACCAGGACGACGGAGGGGTGATTCGGGATTGGGAAAAGGGGGCAGCGCTCTCTCCTTTTGCCGCTTTTCATTCTAATCCAAGTGCCCTGTCGTCGAGAGGATTTTTTGCATTGTATCCGCAGATTTCCCATAGGAGGGCAACCGTCAGATTTTGCCGGGCATTGTTTCACAGAAGCGACCGCTCCCCCTCCCTCCCCCCCCGCTCCGCCTCCTCTCTCACCCTCTACACGCGTATGTATGTGTGTATACACAAATAGGTCGAAACTCGCTTTACAGTAGACTCCTGATTGATTACTCGTCAAAGAAAAAAGAAAGACTGCGAGAAGTTCCAACGGTGCGGAGAAGAAAATAACGCGGCTGTGGATCATATTGGGGGACGAGAGGGTAAGATAGGGACCCTCGTCAAAGCAGAAAGCAATAGTTACCCTACTCGACGTCAGATAGCAGCAGCTAACTTGAAATATTGCGGCGATAAACTCGACAACTTTGGATACTAAACCCGTGGTGTCTTAGTATGATACTTTCGGCACGTGGTTTTTATTCTTTCGTTTTACCTCCTGAGATCTCAGAAAAAATTACCAGACACTGGAACCGGAAAAAAATTGACATCTCCAACCCGAAACCGCCGAACCGTTAATCCAGGATCTATCATCCAGGAATATGAACCACCACTACTCTGATTATAAACTGACGAACCGTTATTAATTGCCACTCTTTGAATTTAAATTCTCATTCAAATACAAATTAATATTCAGCCAGTACCGGCTACTAGAATCCATCAAGCAAACGAATACGATCTCGCGGTTAATCTTTCATCTTCTATTTAAAATTAGATTAGAAATGAAAAAGTGATGTTTACTATCAATATTGAGAACCAATACACTCAATATATCCGGGCTCCGTGAAACTACTTTGTGCGTGTTCTTCTTAAGTAGCAACCATGATACACCGTCGCAACTTACTCTGAAACTGTCGGACGAGCGATCGATCCTGCCGACACTCAGCTCAGGTCATCATGAAACCCAATCATGGAAAAGCATCCCTTCCCTTTTCCCGTCCCTCTCCCCATACAATTCCAAACAATCACTATTCTTGAGTAGAAGCGAAGGTGGTGGCCGGACGGGATTGGTCCAGAAAAACTTGAGAGCCATAACCGAAAACTGACCAGGATCTCTGAAAGCGGACGAGGGGAGGGAAGGATGTTCTTCACAGTGAATAGGTGTGCGAGCGTAACCAATTATCGCGCGATACCGTGTCGCGGTGGCGCGCGTGCGACGACGGTGCGCGAACGGAGCCAGTCAATAACGACCGGTCTATACGCTATTTGTACTTCATCGTATCGAGGTAATCGATAATAATAATTGCAGTCCGCGGTATCGCCGAGGCGGCCAGCTCCGCTCGTGGCGAGTCGCAAAGTGGGGTGGCGAAGAGCGACGATGTAGGATGAAGCGCAACGAAGTGGCGCAAAGCGCGATGAAGTTACACGAACGCCGGAGAGGCGAGCACCAATCGAGCACGAGGGGCCGTCCGGTGGGTTGTGACGTAGAAATACCCGACTACGAAGCTACACGCCCCCGAAGGTGAGCCGAATGAGGAATTTGCAATGGATGCGAAAGAGAAAGAGAAAGAGAAGATGAAAAGAGAGGACGCTTCGGGCAAGTCCGCCGCGGTGAGCCCGTATCGAGCTCAGTCAAGACCGGCTCTTCGTTCAAGCACAGTCGATTCAAAGCGCGTCGATGCGCGCACCAGCATCCGAAAAGTCGTTACACGTGTGACTGGGGACTGTTTTCGTCGGTTGTTCACGGGCATCCTCTCGCCGGAACTAGTTCAGGGTGAAGAAAATATCGAGAGGCATCCTTTCGTTCAGCAAACAAGACTCAACGGGAGGACGGATAATGGAAACTCACCGATTCTGGACGATGCCGAGCATGGAGCTCCCTTCGTTACACGACGTGACGCAAGACGCAGCGAGCGACGGACGGCAAACGCCCGGATCGGACGAGCAACACATCAAGAGGCCTATGAACGCTTTCATGGTGTGGTCGCGCGAGGAACGGAAGAAGATTTCCAAAGAGAACCCAAAGCTGCACAACTCGGAGATTTCGAAGAGGCTCGGCTGCGAATGGAAGAAACTTCCCCAGGAAGACAAGCAGCCGTTCATCGACGAAGCGAAGAGGCTACGCACCTTACACCAGCAGGAACATCCGGACTACAAATACCGGCCCCGAAGAAAAATGAGGACCTCGTACCGGACTAGCAAACACCAACCCGTCAATTCCTTCCCCCCGCCCGCCTTCCCTCCTCTGCCGACGTATTTCGCCACGCCGGCGCATCCGGTCAATCATCACCACACACACTCGTTCGATTATTCACCCCTACAACCGTATTTCGGTACTCCCACTTTCGACCTCCACCTCAACAAGCTGGTAACGGGGAACAATACTGTCGCAGCATCGCCCGCCACGGCCTACGCAGTGGCGGCCGCCGCAGCCGCCGATGCCGTCAACAATAACGCGAGCGTGGTCGCTAATAACTTCTACCCGAGTCTCTATCCACCGGCACCGATCGCAGGTAAGTCCAGATTTCCGAACTCGACAATAGCGTATTCGTGAATCAGACCTTCCCTATCGGTCGTGTTAAACCGTAGGAACTGACGGACCTCATCCCCAACTAATGTTCTCTTCCTCACCGATATCTGGATCCATCAGAAACACCATTAATGCAAGCGCAGGCAGTCTCGGGGGTGGCCAGTCAACCCGATACTCTGGCTCCGATCAACCCGGAACAGCAGATCCATGCTGGGCCTCTTAGGAATGCTACAGATACGCGGTATCCTTTATAAGTACATAGCTGTACATACATCTTCACAGATATATACTATTCAGGTATGCCTGGTTAAGATACACCACGTCAGCCCGTTACACTCCGAAGTCGTAAAATGTTTCGCACATGTTTCAGGGGTCCGATCTGTGATGTGACTTTTGACGTGATATTTATAAGGAGTCGGGTCTGGAAGAGTATTTACCGTATCAGACGTCCGTATAAAGATCGTCAAAATTCTCGGGACAGACGCGAAAGTACAAGGTGTATTGTAGAAGCGAAGAAGGCCTTCACCCGATGTGATCCAGTCTCGAAAGAGATGTTCCAGCATTCGTAACAAGTGCCGCAAATCTGGCAAGATGTAAAGTACGACACAAGATAATGAGATACGACATTATATAACGATGATTTTAAATATATTGCAAAGCAAGTGTTTGCAGTTTGACATGAATCAATTTCGATAGATCCCAAGTCGAAATATCGATTATATGTTAATTTGGAAAATTCTAGTCGAACTTCAAAGACTTTGAAAATAGTCCATACTAATAGTGTTTCAGTTAGCTAGTATTTAAGTTTAAAGATTAATATAATAAAATAACAATCAAACGGATAAATATAATAAAATAACATTCATTGCTCATAATCTCATTATGGTATTTCTTGTTTGAAGATTAAAAGCTCCGATAAAAATCAGAAATTTAAAAAGAATGAAAAGAAAGTTGCAAGAGAGTTAACAGCAGTATATCCGGAATGTTTCATTAGAGATTTAAATTTGTAACAAGGCTAGATAAAAACGAAAGGTGAACATATTCAAGATGGGATATGCAATTTAAGGAATACTGTTAAATGCATAAATTAATACTTTTGCAATTTACAGTTAATTTCAAAATTTTGACTCAGGATCTACAAGATTTTTCTCAAGTATAATATTTTTAACAGATTTATCCTCTGCAAACTCATCATTCTCATCTGAGCGATCTACTATAACATTAACACTTTGCGGTCAGCTGGCGATGTCGTGCGAATCTTGAGCTGTTATATCATAACGGCACTGCAACGTAAAACATTAAACTTTTAAACGTTTAATATTATAAACATTTATTAAGCGAAGTGTTTTAACTTTAATAAGTTCTTTTACATCGACATGTATTTGCAATCAAGATATGGATCATAAGTTAGTTTACTTGATCCAGATAGCGCGACAGCGTCATGCAGAGCACGGATCGCAAAACGTTAAAGCTGTATTCACTCTGTTTGCTATGTGAACTTTTATTTTCCGTTTCCTGTACGTCCGCAATCAAACGGACCAGTTACAGTATTATGTGTAAATAATATAAATAACGTAACTTATTAAATTGCTTTGTAATATTTCAAAACAATTTGTTATTGCTTCGTTTACTGCTATTCTACATAGTGTCCTATTATATGTTCTCCGCGACTCCACTTTTAAACCTCCTAGGCCTTACCGCAATTTCACATTTTTAACCATGCTGCTCATCATTATTTCTCAATACTCTTTGCATCTGTAAAGTTCTGCCGTCACTTTGAAACGTTCCTTTTTCTTCCAAACCGCAACTCATTTTCTTTCAGACTCCTAAACTATTCGTTTCTTCGGTTATTTTTATTTCGTGTTTCTACTTCGGGTACATTTTGCTTAAACTGACAGAATTATGAAATTATTGCTGTTTTCCGTACTAATATAATTTATCGCTAAGTATCTATTGCTAAGTAAATTTTGACTAATAAAAATGATCTTTTCACTATTTCTATAAATTTGTAAGACCTCCAAATGGCATCTAGTGCACCTACAAATAAATAACTATGAATAACATTAAAATTTAATCTGTCTTAATAATTTCTACATATTTTTCTGTAACATTTCCTACTGCACCCCTTAATAACAATGTATTTATAATATTCTTTCAGTTATTCACAATGTTAATTAATAATTAGGTTGCGAGATGTTCGTGAGATTTCACGGTGAGCTTCCCTGCTACTATGATGCGCAATACAATCAAGCGGACCAATCGGCCCGGCAACGTGAACAACAGAGCGGGAGAAAAATTGGTAATTATTTCCTTTACAATTTGTACGTATTATAAAATATAGAAAACACTTGGATATTAATAGATATACGCGTAATAAATATATATGTATATATATCAATAATATATCAATATTTATATCTTTATACTACTTTATTTATATCATTTAATGAAATATACAGTAATATTAATATATTATATAATAGAAGTTAGACGCGCAAATTATATTCCCAATAAATTAAAACACATTTTAACTAATATATTATTCATCTCAACGAAACAAAAGAATTGAACGGTGACAGTTAATAATAGTTTCGCTCACAATATGACAGTCAACTAAGTAGTTGAACAATATTTCCCTATTATCGATAATATTCAGAAGTTTCTAAAGATCCATAATGGCAACGATAAGCGAAATACTACAAATTCGCAATCTCACGAAGCTCAGCGACAATCAAAATATAAACACTGGTGCAACGTAAACACGGATGTTGGGGTCAAAATCGATTGGCACACACATGTGTTCACGTTATTACGGTATTATAGAGAGAGAATCGATATATTGAGTCAAATATTCAATAAATTCAATCTTTAAGCGACAAAATAATTGTTTATCCTTCGGACGTTCCGGTATGTGAAGATATGTTCTTGTTGAGTCGTTCTCGTATTCTTCGAAAACTGTTTCAAAAAAGAACAACGAAAGAAAAATCATCTTCCGAATAGAAGCAGGTTCGCACGTAAAACAACCTCGTGACCAAGCATCTACTGATTTGGTCACCCTCGGTGGTCTTCAGGGTGGCTGTCAGCAAGGCCCTCTCGCTGTCAACGACGCGGATAATTGAATTAGCATATTAATGCGGGAGAACAAAGGAATCGTTTAGGCCTGGATTCGTTTTGCCTTGTCCAATGGGTTTTACTGTAGAGTGCAGTTTCCGATGAATAGTCACGACTCAACTTTCTGAGGTGGCTCGTGTTTCCACATAAGGCCCGCTAATTGTTGCTTCGCGAATTTACTTCGTTATATATGCAACTTCAATTCTGAATTGTCTACAGATTTTTCAAGTGTGACAGCGCATAAATCAGAATTCAAAATGCTCTCTAATTCTACAGTTCGAATTGTTCAAATATACCTCCAGCTTAAAAAACGTAATCTGAATTACGTTTCGAGCTCAACATTCGTATCGTTCGAATTGTTTGGTCTTCGCAATTTTCTTAATCCTCTTGTCCAACTGCGTTATTCCCTGGCTTTGTCAATTTCAATTGCGGTAAATGTTACGATTTACGATTTCTAGTTTCGGATCAAGGACTACATGTGAGAACGAGTTATCTTGAGAAATTGCGAGAGAAGTTACTGAAGAACGAGATTTTACATTCTACCGGCAGCTCACAAGCTACGACAACGGCATCGTTAACTTTAATATATCGTTTGTACAAATGTAAATAATATTTAAAATACATTCGTAAGAGATATTAAACTACGGTGAAAAGGTAAAACAAAATATGCGAATACCAAAAGAATGTTCTGTACAAATTACGTGTATTATGAGGAAGCATAACATTGGAGAATGAAAAAAAACACACTGCCGAAAAAAAAGCGGCTCAACAATGCTGGGTGAAAGTCTTCAAAAAGATACTATAAAGGCTCGACGACGGAAAATAATTGCCTTCCATTCAAAACAGCCACATAGATTCAAACTTCATTTTCAGTTCCGGATTCCTCCAGATATAAAAATTATTTGAATCCCGTTCTTATAACCTGATGTAAAAAGCATAAATAAAAAATATGTAAAATATAATATAATGACCCTATATTATCCTATCATACATTATATTGGTACTTGGTTATGAATTTTCCTCGTTTACGTTCGAGTGTTACACACATGTTGGTCGAAAAATCAACTTGAATTTATGAAATTTATTTTTCTCTCTGAAACTTCTATCTCGATAGGAGTCGTAAAATCTGTAAGATAAGTCGAGGCGTTTGCCGCTCACTGGCGACTATCGGAACTATAGAAGGCGTCATAGTTATAATAGTCACTTATGCGAAAAAAAGAAACTGCCCTACGTTACCCTTTCATCACCCTATTCGGAATCAAAGGGTGGTCACCTCTGAACTCTACCCACTACGACGCCGAGTGGGGAGAAAAAGAAGGCAAGAGGAAGCCAAGGGGGAGAAAGAACGTGTCATTGGACGCGACCATGACGTCTCCAAGCCTTCACTCACTTATACGTCATTCTTTGTCTCTTGGGTGCCTGTTCAACGGGTGTCGGCTTTGTCATTGCCAAGGAAATACCGGGTTACGAATTTCACAGTCGACCCTCACAGCTGCCGCTGTTCCGTTAATGTGAAGCTACAAAGGTCCGAGGACTGTTACAACAACCGTAGTAAAACGGTGAAAAGTTGCCACAATTCGAGAAAATCGCCGTAAGATTTACGATACAATTGGGAACATTCGGAAACACAGTTTCACTATTATTATCTGAGACCAAAATAGCTCTTTCGTTCACTGCTCTTAATATATTAATTGAAAACTAAATTTTCAGACCGCTTTCTTCCTTTCTCCTGTCTCCTCCTACGGATATAATTAATACTGGATCTCTATTTTTTTTCCGTATCTGCGGTACGGATATATCAAACGCGCAAATCAGATTATGTTATTAACAATTGTCACACGATATACGACTGGGATACCCTATATATTATCTTGAACTATTCTGCCATCTTTCTCCGATTTAAGGGCATTTCAAATGGAGCTGGCCGGGTTTCACCGTGTGTAATACTTGAACCGCCGTGGTGATTAGTTAATTAAATTAGTTTCAGCGATTGAGACGACGTCAGTGGTACGAGCGTACGGAACCCCTTTCGGTACGTTTGAAAGCCACCGTCGCGACGTCTGAAGGGAAAACCGGAAGCCTTTGTACGCCCTGAGGCTGGCTGAAAAACAAAGGAGAACTCGGTAACATAGAGCGATCGCGTTGCGTTTTCCGCCTTTGCGAATAATACATCGCGGCCGATCGCTCGGAAAAGCACAGTCAATCAAGGCAATTTACAAAGAGCCGCTGTAATTAATATACAGCGCAATTAAAATATAAACGTGGGACGGGCGAGGTCGTTGAAAAAAAATATTTAACGATACGCGGGTAAACGGCAGGAATAAATGTACGATTCCGGAGTACTCGGTAATTTGAATAACGCGCGAACGTTGGAATTCTGAAAATTAATAATCGAGAATTAATACCGCGACGAAGAGCAACGTTCCAAGAACACGTGAGATCTGAAAATCGTCAAAGGTCCTGAAAAATATCAAGTCACGACTCTCCTGCCACACTACGTCGCGGAGAAATTTTGAGAAAATAGTTGAAATAATCCACGCAATTTCGATCAAATTCTCGACAGTTATTATACTTCGAGGTTTTCCTTTCGTAATATTTCGTAATTTAATTCTCCAACGCGACGTTCCTCCTCGAATTCTCAGAATATTAAGGTACGCGTCTCCGGCGAGGCGAAGTTTGCGCGACACAGAGTCGCGGCGAGTGTCACGTGAGCGAACTTTTCGACTTTTCCGGGCCTGCCAAAACTCCGCAGGAAGATCCCTTTCGAAGGCGCGCTAAATAATTAAGAAATCCACTTAGGTTCCACATTCATCAGCGCGATAAGTCGCGCCGGAATCGACTGTTCACCCCGGTCGGGCAGAAATAAAGTCGTCGGAAACGGACAATAGTCACCGAAGAGATGCCTTTCTTAAAGCTTTCTGAGGCGCCACCGCGAAAAACAAGCCTTTCCCATTTCCGACAAAAGCCCGGCGTCAACTTGTCCTTGCTCGAATATCTCCGCAAGAAGTTTCCGCCTTTCCGATTATAGTGGAGATCCATTCATCGCGACTTGATTCGCCTCAGACGAGAGTTTCCAACCGCGTCGCGATTCACTCAATTTTGCAGGAATTCTCTATTACTTTGCATATTCCATCATTCTACACGTTCGTCTGTCGATAAATGCTTGACTCATTTACAACCAGTCGAATTCCTCAGAAATGACTGGAGAATCCGAAAATATACATGACGATATTGTAAAATCTTCAGAAAAATCGAAGGAAAATCCCCAGGAAATCTCAAGATACATATACAGTTTACAATTCGTGGAATCTAGATTTTTAAACGCAGGCAGAGATAAATTTTACAAAATTGCAGAAAATTCTCGAAGTCTCAATTTTCTTCTTTTTTTTTTTCTTTAATCCCGAAATTCGTGCAACCTTGGAAGAAGGGGAGCGGTAGAGGAAGACGATTTCGCGGTCGTTACATCATCCGAGTCTCGGGATCCACGGTCTAGAAATATTTTCTTAATTTTTCCAACGAGAAAAGTGTCAAACGTATTTGTCCGGCGACTCTTCGGGTTCTTTTCAGCCGCCGAAATCACGTCGCGCGCCATTTGCATCCTGTTGCATCAAGTGGGCCGGATGAATGCACCAGACCTCGTTCCGGTTGACAACGCGACGCGGAATATAACTTTCTGCCGCCCTGTATCCACCGTGTATTCCGTTCTGAAGAGGCGAGAGGGCTGAATCGAGGGGGTGGTCGGCAGCAGAAGGAAGAAAAGAGTATAGTCAACGGAATGGCACTCCGTGGACACTCCGCGACTTCCCTTTTCAGAAAGTATCCCGCCACCTCCTCTTGACCCTTCGCGCGACAGGAAGAAGACCGTGAATGTAAATCCTTTAATGGCCTCGGAAGCTTTTTGCCCTCGCCTCTTTAGAAAAATCCGCTCGCTGAATGCGTACACTGGGCTGCGATTACCGGTGAAACTGATGCATGACGTCGGCACGCTCACGCGCGACGAGAAAGCCCCGGAACTATTTGCTGGATTTGAATCATTAAGAAACGAGCTCGTAGCAACGACGAGCTCTCCGAACGTCGGGAGAGATAAATGCAATGAAAGGAATTATCGGGCGTTCCGAGATAAACAATAAACACCGCCCCGCACTATCGCACTCGAAGATTTCCTATGATTTGTCTGGTGAAACGAACAGTTCCGCGCAGCGTCATAAAAAAAGCAGACGTCCGGCCTGCGGCCTTGTCAAGTAAAGTTAAAAATAGCCGGGGGTGTTTTTTTTACTTTTTCTTTTTGACCAGACTGAGTTGCGTCGTAGCGAATTTCGAAACGTGACACGACTCTTTTGTCGCTCGACTCGATGTTAGCTCTACTCTTCAGGTCATTGTAAGTGATTGATCGTTATAACGACTGTCCCTTAGACTTCAAAACCAATCTTTCTTCGGATTTCCTTCAGGGCTTTCCTAAAAGTTCCTCTTCTATTGTCCTACATTAAGTTGTTTAGGCGTCTCCTTGGGTATACTGACTCTTGAAATCCGCGGGTTTTCCGAAACCGCAAATTTCCCCGTAACTATTCACCACGATGCTCGTGCCTCTTTAGAATACGCCGTATTAAGAATTTCATCCCGCTAATAATACGTTCTAACGCATAATAAAACCTCTTCATACTCGAGGGCATTTTCTTAAATGCGACGCGCTATTCGCTTTTTCAGTTATCCGGCGAACTGTACGGGAGGCTCTTGGGTCGTGCATAAAGCTTTGAAAAATCAAATCCATTCGAAGGGTACGCGCATAAATGTTTCTTTCAGCATTATCGATGTCGTCCTACCTCCCTATTTTACTCTCTATCTATCCCTCTCCCTCTCGCCCTCCTCCTCTTTTTGCCATTCTCTTTTCCTCTACGTTGCCGACACTCGAGAAATCTCGTCGCGAGTCAAGACTGCGTCAGCCCCGGCATAATGTGACCCAAGGTTCTCGAGTGGGCCGTCGACTCGCCCCCTTTCGTCCCTTACTTCGAACGGCATTATGCTCTATATTCTTACGTTTTGCGACGCCGGGGCGTACGCAGGCATTGACCTTTGCCCTCGCGCAAAAATACGAGAGTCCCCTTTCTCGCGCGAAGGGGGTTGGCGCAGGCATCCCTGCCGCTGGCAAAACAGCGCGTATGGGCTTTCTGTTACTCTTTTTATTTTATTTCTTTTTTTAACGCAACGACAGAACGCACGATCGAGAGGCGTCGAGAGCGATTCGATCCCGCGGATTTCCGATGCGTCGAGCTCGTCTCATCTTCGAACTCGCGCGTTTTCAGAGCGTAGCTCTCCTCCGCTACGCAATTCTCATATTCCTCGAATTTTCGAATCTCAACGTGATAAAACGTTCTCTTAACTAACGTAGCGAAAGAAAACACTCGGACGCTCGACGGATCGGAAACGCTGCTCAGAATCTTGGTATTTTCTCGAAACCTCGCGAGAATGCCCGCGACGAATCGCGCGCCAACATCGAGCAAATTGATCGAATCGACGCGTTGATTCAGTGCGGAACACTGCCGTAGGTATTCTCGCTCGTCAAATGCCGAAAGCACGTGTGTCGCCGCGTTGGCAACAGCGTCGCTAGAATATATATATATATATATTCGGGGATATAGTGTGAGAGACGGAATTATATGGGAGGAGGGGGGAAACGAGAGAAAAGAGCAATTGCAGAGGGTCGGGGATGCGACAAACGTATGTTTTGTCTCCGACGGTGGGGCGATGATTGATGGCGCGGTTAATGGCATTTTATTAGAGAAACACTTCGGAGGGTCAATAGACAACGCGAGAGGATGAATAATAACTCCGTCGGCGCGGCGGCGCTTATTAGAAATACTCGCCGATATTATCTCGCGATCCGCGCGTTGGCCCCGCTTTCTCCGTGCCTGACGTCTCGATGTTGTAATGCGACGTAAACTCCGCTACTTCATCGCTCGCGACATATGCGGGAAACGTGTGTCGCGAGCCATCCCTTTGTCAATCGGCGCCGAAAGAGATTCGTTAACAATAGTTAATTACTGACATGGTCGACTCCTCTGTTTAGACAAAAGGAACCTCGACGAAACGTGACAAAGGCCGGATTCTTCGGATTATCGTAGCGACGAAACGAAGACACGCGCGGCCACGTTTCCATGCGGTCAACGAGGCTTGCATGTGCGCGCCACGTGTGACTTGCGAATCAACTCGGCGACTCCACCGACGGTACTGTGTACCGAAAAGTGATAACATCCATAAAAGAGAAGGAGAAAGGAACCTCCGAGAACCGGACGAGACGCCGACGTCATACGCGTGTAGCCTAACAAGCTGCAATTATCGGGGATGAAGGGAAGGGAGTCGACGTGCAGTCGAGATTCTAGCGAGCCCGCAAGCTCTCGTAATAAGTTGCATTTACGATTGTTTGCCTCATCACGACGCGCCCGCGGTTAGTTTATCAGCCTTTCTTTTTAGAGACTATAGGAATAATAACGGTGATAATAATAATGACAGCTTTATTATTTAAACTTACGAGCTGGATAACACCCCATCGAAATCGATATGGTTTACTTAATTAAATGGTGGATTTTCGCGTGTGCGTCAGTGTCGTCCATCGAGATTACGAGGAAATTTGAACATGGAGGAAACTTCCTCCGTTCGCTCTCGAATGCTCGTCACAATACACTTGATAAATTTCTCCCCCTTCCGGGGGAACACGGCCAGTACTTGTTCTCTCATTTAACACTTTGCGACCCCTTTTCGGAATATTATAACTCAATAAATATCTGTTCGCGCACGGTTGAAAATATTCTTTTCATAAAGCGGCGCCATTGCAGACGCTGTATTCTGCGGGAGGAGTCGCGCACGCGGATAGACGCCGTCCAATTAGCATTAATTACCGGTCCCTTTTTAATTGGTATGGGCTCGCTTGAAATATCGCAAATATCACTTTCGCGCCACCTTTTCTCATTCACCCCTGCCCCATCCGTGACACGAGAGAGAGAGAGAGAGAGAGAGAGAATGTCGCGTTATCGGGTGTCAAACAGCCGCTCTCGCCTACAATTCCTTTACGGGCGACTTCGCGTTCTTCGGATATGCGAGAAGCCAGAGCGCGATGCGTCGCCTCTCAATTGCTTAATTACGCGGCGATCGCAACGAGCAGCTTTTAATTAGCGATCGTTAATTGTTCGCCACTCCAGCGCGACTAAACCGCGTCGTGATTGTTCAAACTGGTTCGCCGACGCCTCTGTTCTTAATTTCCGCAAATTGTAATATGTTTATCGCAGCCCGTCGCCATCCGGTTAGTCGCAATTACGAAGCGCAATGACATTTCCGAACGAGCGTAATTAGAAGCAGAGATCGACGAGCGCGCGTTTCGGGCCGTTCGGAAGTTCGTGGAAAAATGAAAATTGTGAAAAATCGCGGGCATTCGCGATGCTAATTAAGGACGCGGTCTCGTACCCGCGGGAAATGACTTGTTCGTGGAAAACGGTGACGCGCATTGGCGTCGCGTCTCGGATTCGCCTCTTTGTTTCTAGCCGAAGCCGGTTTTTAAACGGAAAGATCAACAGCTATCCGCTGCGCGCTGAGACCCAATCGGCCAGCTAACACCGGGTGACCTCGATTTACGGACACGAGCAGAAACGCGTATTCGAAGTTGGGCCCCCGCCTGAACGCCGGGACAGTCGGAACGAATTTCGATGACCCGTGACGAGAGCGCATTCTTCGCACAATAACGCGTTGTTTCTCTCCTTGTTTCGCTGAATCGCTGCTCTTTCAAGTTGAATCAGCGAAACAGCATTCTACCGATAATCAGTGAGTATTCACTAACTTTCAGTGGGAACTCTTCCAATCGGCCCTTTTGTCTAATACCTCACTGATTTCGGCCAGTGAACAATTCGCTCGTAAAAAAAAATAGACAAACCGTCTTCTTTTACTCAAACAATCACCAAATATACTCGCAAAATTCACTTGACGTGGAACTCTCTCCGTTCTAATCTCGATTCTCGTGATTTCTTCAATATTAGATTGACGACTATTTAACGACTGTTCGAGTGAAAGTGTCCGTTCCTAAAAGTGTGACGAATCGTTCGCAAATGTCATTTTGTGGGCGTATCTTTTCATTTGAAAGAAATAACGCAAGAAATCTTGGCACGTGTTACCTCGCTTCTGACGTCATTAAACATAACGACGGTCACGGCACAGTAGTCGGGAGTTTTAAACATAATTGAAAATATTTCAGGTAAAACCAGCGACGAAGAATATGATTGAGATGATAACTATTGACTGTTTTCTCAGTGGTAACACGCAGATTGCACTTTAGAGAACGCACAACGACGTAATCAACATTCCTCGTGGCTGCGCGACAGCCACCTCTGTGCTTCTTTCCTTGCAAGAAGAAACTTTTCAATGCGTACGCGGAATAATTAATATCCACGACGAAGGTCCGCGCAGGGAACGTCCCGGCGATCGATTGGAAGCGCGACTTTACGGCGTACGCGCGCACGTGACTTTCCACGTGAGCGTGAATATTTTCTCGCGAGGCTCTCTCGATGAGGATTAATACGGGGAAAAGGACGGATCGTCCACGGTTAGTTAACCTAGACTGTTGGTGCAACTCGATCTTCAGTCAGTCGAGATAAGTTTACAAAGGCAGCGCGACTGGAAGCCGCCGCTACTACTCGGTGCTCGCGTGACTGCGCAAACAAGTGGCACGTCGAGAATGTTTGTTAATGATAATGACCATTAGAACGTCGGTCTGGCAGCGCGCAGGACCCTCTCGCGATGATTCTTCCACTTAGCACCCGGTGCGCCCGTCGAGAGAGCTCCCGTCTTATGTTTGCCCGATGATAACAAAGGACATTTCGTCTCTCGCGATCCTCCGCCTCCGCGACGTCAAGAGAGAAAGAGAGGGAGAGAGAGAGAGAACGGGAATTGTAACAATTGATCGATACGTTCCTCCTTGGACAAATATTTTCGTTAACTCCGCCGAGATCGTCCGTTTATTTCAAAGCCCGGGCCCTGTCATCTGATTCTTTCCTGAAGAGGGCTTGCGTGTCCGTCCGTCCCGCCGATTGACACTTTCCACCGCGAATCTCCGCGGAGGATTCCCGAGGGATCTTCACACAATGCATATTATTATGCGATAAACCGCGGTGCGCGATATTATTGATCGAAGACGATGTAGAACGACAAGCCGGGTTATATCAATGACGATGCGAATTCGCTCCCTAATGTTCTAAGAGGGAAGGAATTGAACGGAAAACTGTAATTTACGATCTCTACGTGAACAGAAATCGGCGACGGTTGAGAAATTCTGGCGCGCACTTTTCGAGAGAAATTCTCACTCTCTCTCTCTCTCTCTCTCGCACAATTTTCACTACCGTCCGACGACTTCGGTGAGTAATTTTGTGATCGGCGTGTAAAAATATTCAAATTCGTCGGTCCTCCCGAATGGGAAATATCCCGTGACTTTCGTCATGAATTCTGTTGGTTGGGTCATCGAATCTCAAGCTTCGGTCACTTACGGAATTCGTGGTGGATACGCGGAGATCCCACGGGGTCCTCTCTAGTCGCCATTAGTACGTGACGAATTTTACACGTTGGTGAGAATTACATTAGAGCGAATGACTCGCGAGGGCCCTTTCTTCCTTCTCATCAAAGGGACAGTTCCCCCGGACACATTTACAAGCGTATGAAATTAATTCCGTTCCCCGGGCGGATTTCAGCCCGAGTAGCCCGAGAAAAAAGAATAGCGCTGCTGCTGCTGCTGCCGCCGTTTATTCCTTTTCCCCGGCCACGTGATTTCTAATACGCGGCGTAATCCGGGTGATTATTCGTGTAAACGCGTGCCATTGGTTAACCGCCGGCGTTAAATAGAAAATTATGCACCTGTCCGTTGTCCAAACCAGTCCTGGAGATAAGCTCCGGAGATTAACCGCTCTTGTGCGACATACAAAGCGTACGCACGACGCTATTTACGAGCTGGCTTTACGTCATTCGCGTTTTCAGAGAATTTCTATGGAGCCGGGGAATACATAGTTGAAGGCAATGGAACAGCATCCGCGGAAATAAAACGTGCGCTCGCGCGATTACCAACAGAACCTATACCCTCTCTCCTTCTCCGTCGAGTTTAAAGGTCCGCTTCTTCGAAACCCGAGGCTCGTCAAACCGCGAAATACAGTCATCTCCGGTGTCACTTGGGACACTTCGAATTCCCGACAAATCAGATTGCACGGAGGGAATTTTACAGCAAACTCCGCCTCCATTTATTATCCTTCCGTTTCATATATATTATTCATATATATTCTAAGAACTGAAGTCTAATGTTTGAACAAATTTACTATGATTCTCAGCACGGTAAACTCTATTAACAGTCTACTAACAGTTTATTCTTGAACTATTAGAAAGTATGATGACGTTGAAACGGATTTAATGAAAAAGAAACTATAATATTCGCTCCGTGTGTTCACAGGGGAAAAAAGTTTCTTTGGATTTGGCATATGTTTATCTGAATTGGTTTTGTTTAGCATAAACAACATAATTTAATACCAAATATTTCGTTTGAATAAGAGTGTCGTTTCACCAAAGCAAATCATGTTGTTTGCTAGAAAAAAGAAAAACAGTATTATTTGGTGGAAATAATGTTTAGACTTCGATAAAATCGCTGATCGCTCACTAACTACAATCACACGGGACTACGCGATGTTAATAACCGTATCGTTTACTTTGCCCGTAAATAAATCCTCGTTCTCCGAGGACTGTCATTTTCTAATCAAGTTGAAGCAATAAGGCTCGCCGGACGGAGGCGTTAATGCGATCGAGTCTCGCAAACAAACGTGTCATTAAATTCTCACGAACGATTTCGCGGAGGTTCCCCGAGGACGAGAGGCACCAAAGACGACAACGACGACGACCACGAGCACACGATGTCCGCTGTTCACATACACAGACACGCACCCACACACACACACGCGCGTATTTTCACGTGTACGTGACAAGGCAACCTTGCCCCGTCCGTGCATAAACAAAATAGCCCATAAAACCTCGAGGCGCTAATCCGCGCAGAATGCCGCCGCGAGGATATTGTCAAACCCTCCTGCGGACCCGTTCACTCCGCAGGAGGACCGGCTGATTCATGCGGCCATATTTCACGTCTTTATGCATCCGCGAATATTTCAGGTCCCGCCGTCCCGGAGGCGGGAAAGAAGGGTCCGAGTCGGCATCGGCCGCGCGAAACTTCATATTAAAAGTCTATCGACGGCGAGGAGGAGGAGGAGAAGCGCGGCTGCGATCTCGTTCGGCGCTCACCAAATAGCTTTCCATGTGTGGGATCTCGTAATTCCCGAATTGTCCAATCCGGCATCTCGGTGATCAGACATCGAGTCGAAAGTTCGAGAGAGACGTTACGCTGGGGAAATATCTCGAAATATTTTACGAACATTTTCAAATATAACTTCTTCTCAGTTTGAACAAGTGACATTTCGTTGCTTTCGGGGGGGGACTGCATCGACGCACGATTTGTGGAGAAGAAACCCCGCCGCTTCGTTTCATAAACATATTCGGCCGAGTGTAACAACGGAACAACTAACATTCCCAGTACCATTAAAACGAAAGGCAGCCTTCGGTGATGCAACTGTGCGAAAGCCGATAGCCGTAAAAAATTCCTAGTCAACCGACTCGCCGAGCGCATCCCGGTGTTCCGTCAGGAGACAATGATCTCTACCGTGTCTTGGCTCCCCGTCCTGGACTTCCAGTCGATTGAATCGCGCTGTCTTATCCAGTTGCCGTTGGTCAGGGAGCGCGAAGGGTAAGAGGAGGGCTCTCTGCCTCCTGCTATCGTGGATCGACAAAGGGGCATGTGTCGCACGATGCAAGCGGCCATTGTGCCCAATTCGGAACGATTACGAGCCACTAAATGGCCCGGACTGATCCACTCAGTCCGAGACTAGTCGTTTCACCTCGGAACACCTCTCTTAATCCCGAATAAAAGCGAATGCGCCGGATAAATAAGCTCGGTAAAGGGGAAGGGGACCGGCAGCAGCAGCCGGGACATCGGAGGAAGATAATGCGTCCGTGGAGATAAAAAAGATCAGTTTTCCGCTGCTGGACAGGCGGATCGGAATATCTACCGATATTCCACGCTGGGAGGTAAAATCGAAAGCGAGCAGGACTGGAAGAGGTGACACTGCGACGACGCAATCGCAATCGTTCTTCAAATCGCAACTCGATATTTCAGAAGACTAAAAACTGTGTCGAATCAAGCCCAATGACTGACCGATCGATTGACTGCTTCAGCACCTTCGTGTGCCAACTGACGAGGAAGAGAGAAGAAGGAAACCGCCACCGTAGCGGGAAAATCGCAATACTAAATGGACAAAGTCGCTCGGAGCGGCGAAGAGACGGGAAAGCGCGATGGTGACGGAAGAACGCGAAGATCATAGCCGGCCAGCCGGTGGTTCCAGCATCGTGGAACCGGCAGTGCGCCGGCTCCCGGTCTACGTTAATATCCACACTAGCAACAATCACGGATTAATGGCATTGTTCGCGCGTATCTACTCGAAATGTACGGGCGCGCGCAGGTCCGCGGGTATATATACACATGCAGACCGGTGATGCATCGACAATGGGGAGTGGGCTCTGTTCGGCGACCCAACGAGGTATTACCAGGCGAACAAGCATGCAGTTTGTCCCCCATTGTCGCCGCTCGATACAGTGGGAATAACGCACCCACCCGCTGTATTTGCAGTATTCGGCTCGCCGTGTCCGCCCGCTGTTTGCCGTCGCGAGCTTTCTTACCCCCCCACGTTATATCCGATTTTAAGTCGACCATTGTCTCGGTGTTGTCGTCGAGGCTGATGGGTAACGCGGCACGACCCCCGCTCCGGACGGGAGTAAAAGATCCCGAAGTATGTGTCCCGCACACGAAGCTGCTGATGCGATTTCATTGTTATTGCGTCGTTAGCGAGGCACTATTTTGCGGGGGACCGTAAGTCCCGCTTGGGGAGGAGAAGATGAACCGAACAGTGCGGAAGACTTCCGCGGTCTCGTCGAAGTGAGAGATGTCTCGATATTTGAGTCGCGGCAATATTTATTCTTTCAAAGAATGAAGGGGGGG